>NC_086450.1:94492406-94499906 GCF_028390025.1 Pseudophryne corroboree | reverse complement strand
CCAAGGTGTTACCAGCGCGTCCACAGCTATTGCCTGCGGATCTCTTGACCTGGCGCAATACCTGTCCAGTGTTTTGTTGAGGCGAGACGCCATCATGTCCACCATTGGTTTTACCCAACGGTTTAATAGCATGTGGAAAACTTCTGGATGAAGTCCCCACTCTCCCGGGTGAAGGTCGTGTCTGCTGAGGAAGTCTGCTTCCCAGTTGTCCACGCCCGGGATGAATACTGCTGACAGTGCTATCACGTGATTCTCCGCCCAGCGAAGGATCCTGGCAGCTTCTGCCATTGCCCTCCTGCTTCTTGTGCCGCCCTGTCTGTTTACATGGGCGACTGCCGTGATGTTGTCCGACTGGATCAACACCGGTCTTCCTTGAAGCAGAGGTTCCGCCTGGCTTAGAGCATTGTAGATTGCTCTTAGTTCCAGAATGCTTATGTGAAGAGACTTTTTCAGGCTCGACCACACTCCCTGGAAATTTCTTCCCTGTGTGACTGCTCCCCAGCCTCTCAGGCTGGCATCCGTGGTCACCAGGATCCAATCCTGCATGCCGAATCTGCGGCCCTCCAATAGATGAGCCTCCTGCAACCACCACAGAAGGGATACCCTTGTCCTCGGCGACAGGGTTATCCGCAGGTGCATCTGAAGATGCGACCCTGACCATTTGTCCAACAGATCCCTTTGCATGGAATCTGCCGAAAGGGATTGCTTCGTAAGAAGCTACCATTTTTTCCCAGGACTCTTGTGCATTGATGTACAGACACCTTTCCTGGTTTTAGGAGGTTCCTGACCAGGTCAGATAACTCCTTGGCTTTTTCTTCGGGAAGAAAAACCTTTTTCTGAACTGTGTCCAGAATCATCCCCAGGAACAGCAGACGAGTTGTCGGCATTAATTGGGATTTTGGAATATTCAGAATCCATCCGTGCTGCTTTAGCACCTCTTGAGATAGTGCTAAACCCATCTCTAGCTGTTCTCTGGACCTTGCCCTTATTAGGAGATCGTCCAAGTATGGGATAATTAATACGCCTTTTCTTCGAAGAAGAAATATTATCTCGGCCATTACCTTTGTAAAGACCCGAGGTGCCGTGGACAAACCAAACGGCAGCGTCTGAAACTGATAGTGACAGTTTTGTACAACGAACCTGAGGTACCCCTGGTGTGAGGGGTAATTGGAACGTGGAGATACGCATCCTTGATGTCCAAGGATACCATAAAGTCCCCTTCTTCCAGGTTCGCTATCACTGCTCTGAGTGACTCCATCTTGAACTTGAACTTCTTTATGTACAGGTTCAAGGACTTCAGATTTAGAATAGGCCTTACCGAGCCATCCGGCTTCGGTACCACAAAAAGAGTGGAATAATACCCCTTCCCTTGTTGTAGAAGAGGTACCTTGACTATCACCTGCTGAGAATACAGCTTGTGAATGGCTTCCAAAACCGTCTCCCTTTCTGAGGGGGACGTTGGTAAAGCAGACTTCAGGAAAGGCGAGGTGGCTCGGTCTCTAATTTCAACCTGTACCCCTGAGATATTATCTGCAGGATCCAGGGATTTACCTGCGAGTGAGCCCACTGCGCGCTGTAATTCTTGAGACGACCGCCTACCGCCCCCGAGTCCGCTTGCGAAGCCCCAGCGTCATGCTGAGGCTTTTGTAGAAGCCGGGGAGGGCTTCGGTTCCTGGGAAGGAGCTGCCTGTTGCTGTCTCTTCCCTCGTCCTCTGCCTCGTGGCAGATATGAATAGCCCTTTGCTCTCTTATTTTTAAAGGAACGAAAGGGCTGCGGTTGAAAGGTGCCTTTTTCTGTTGGGGAGTGACTTGAGGTAGAAAGGTGGATTTCCCGGCCGTAGCCGTGGCCACCAAATCCGATAGACCGACCCCAAATAACTCCTCTACGCATCGCCTGTCCACTGTCGTGTCCATAAAGCTCTTCTGGCCGAAATGGACATAGCACTTACCCGTGATGCCAGTGTGCAGATATCTCTCTGTGCATCACGCATATAAAGAAATGCATCCTTTATTTGTTCTAACGACAGTAAAATATTGTCCCTGTCCAGGGTATCAATATTTTCGATCAGGGACTCTGACCAAACTACCCCAGCACTGCACATCCAGGCAGTCGCAATAGCTGGTCGTAGTATAACACCTGCATGTGTGTATATACCTTTTTGGATATTTTCCATCCTCCTATCTGATGGATCTTTAAGTGCGGCCGTCTCAGGAGAGGGTAACGCCACTTGTTTTGATAAGCGTGTTAGCGCTTTGTCCACCCTAGGAGGTGTTTCCCAGCGCTCCCTAACCTCTGGCGGGAAAGGGTATAAAGCCAATAACTTCTTTGAAATTAGCAGTTTTTTATCGGGGCACCCCACGCTTCATCACACACGTCATTTAATTCTTCTGATTCGGTAAAAACTACTGGTAGTTTTTTCACACCCCACATAATACCCTGTTTAGTGGTACCTGTAGTATCAGCTAAATGTAACATCTCCTTTATTGCCAAAATCATATAACGTGTGGCCCTACTGGAAAATACGGTTGATTCGTCACCTTCACCACCGGAATCAGTGCCTGTGTCTGGGTCTGTGTCGACCGACTGAGGCAAGGGGCGTTTTACAGCCCCTGACGGTGTTTGAGGCGCCTGGACAGGCACTAATTGAGTGTCCGGCCGCCTCATGTCGGCAAACGACTGCTTAAGCGAGTTGACGCTATCCCGTAATTCCACAAATAAAGGCATCCATTCTGGTGTCGACCCCCTAGGAGGTGACATCCTCATATTTGGCAATTGCTCCGCCTCCACACCAATAACGTCCTCATACATGTCGACACACACGTACCGACACACAGCAGACACACAGGGAATGCTCTATACGAAGACAGGACCCACTAGCCCTTTGGGGAGACAGAGGGAGAGTCTGCCAGCACACACCAAAAAGCGCTATATATGACAGGGATAGCCTTATGATTAAGTGCTCCCTTATAGCTGCTTTTATATTAATATATTGCCATTTATTTTTCCCCCCCTCTCTGTTATACCCTGTTTCTGTAGTGCAGTGCAGGGGAGAGACCTGGGAACCTTCCTGACCAGCGGAGCTGTGACAGAAAATGGCGCCGTGTGCTGAGGAGATAGGCCCCGCCCCTTTTTCGGCGGGCTCGTCTCCCGCTATTTAGTACATTTAGGCAGGGGTAAATATCTCCATATAGCCTCTGGGGCTATATGTGAGGTATTTTTAGCCTTTTTAAAGGTTTTCATTTGCCTCCCAGGGCGCCCCCCCCCCAGCGCCCTGCACCCTCAGTGACTGCCGTGTGAAGTGTGCTGAGAGGAAAATGGCGCACAGCTGCAGTGCTGTGCGCTACCTTAAGAAGACTGCAGGAGTCTTCAGCCGCCGATTCTGGACCTCTTCTTGCTTCAGCATCTGTGAGGGGGCCGGCGGCGTGGCTCCGGTGACCATCCAGGCTGTACCTGTGATCGTCCCTCTGGAGCTTCATGTCCAGTAGCCAAGAAGCCAATCCATCCTGCACGCAGGTGAGTTCACTTCTTCTCCCCTCTGTCCCTCGTTGCAGTGATCCTGTTGCCAGCAGGAATCACTGTAAAATAAAAAACCTAAGCTAAACTCTCTAAGCAGCTCTTTATGAGAGCCACCTAGAATTGCACCCTTCTCGGCCGGGCACAAAAATCTAACTGGAGTCTGGAGGAGGGTCATGGGGGGAGGAGCCAGTACACACCACCTGACCTGTAAAAGCTTTACTTTTGTGCCCTGTCTCCTGCGGAGCCGCTATTCCCCATGGTCCTTTCAGGAACCCCAGCATCCACTTAGGACGATAGAGAAATATACATACACATATATATATATACATACACATATATATATATATATATATATACATACACATATATATATATATATATATATACACATATAATAAGAATTTACTTACCGATAATTCTATTTCTCGGAGTCCGTAGTGGATGCTGGGGTTCCTGAAAGGACCATGGGGAATAGCGGCTCCGCAGGAGACAGGGCACAAAAAAGTAAAGCTTTACTAGGTCAGGTGGTGTGCACTGGCTCCTCCCCCTATGACCCTCCTCCAGACTCCAGTTAGGTACTGTGCCCGGACGAGCATACACAATAAGGGAGGCATTTTGAATCCCGGGTAAGACTCATACCAGCCACACCAATCACACCGTACAACTTGTGATCTAAACCCAGTTAACAGTATGACAACAGAAAGGGCCTCTTAAAGATGGCTCCTTAACAATAACCCGAATTAGTTAACAATAACTATGTACAAGTATTGCAGATAATCCGCACTTGGGATGGGCGCCCAGCATCCACTACGGACTCCGAGAAATAGAATTATCGGTAAGTAAATTCTTATTTTCTCTATCGTCCTAAGTGGATGCTGGGGTTCCTGAAAGGACCATGGGGATTATACCAAAGCTCCCAAACGGGCGGGAGAGTGCGGATGACTCTGCAGCACCGAATGAGAGAACTCCAGGTCCTCCTTTGCCAGGGTATCAAATTTGTAAAATTTTACAAACGTGTTCTCCCCCGACCACGTAGCTGCTCGGCAGAGTTGTAATGCCGAGACCCCTCGGGCAGCCGCCCAAGATGAGCCCACCTTCCTTGTGGAGTGGGCTTTTACAGTTTTAGGCTGTGGCAGGCCTGCCACAGAATGTGCAAGTTGAATTGTGTTACAAATCCAACGAGCAATCGACTGCTTAGAAGCAGGTGCGCCCAACTTGTTGGGTGCATACAATATAAACAGCGAGTCAGATTTTCTGACTCCAGCCGTCCTTGCAATGTATATTTTTAAGGCTCTGACAACGTCCAACAACTTGGAGTCCTCCAAGTCGCTAGTGGCCGCAGGCACCACAATAGGTTGGTTCAGATGAAATGCTGATACCACTTTAGGGAGAAAATGCGGACGAGTCCGCAGTTCTGCCCTATCCGAATGGAAGATTAGATAAGGACTTTTATAAGATAAAGCCGCCAATTCAGATACTCTCCTGGCAGAGGCCAGGGCTAGTAACATAGTCACTTTCAATGTGAGATATTTCAAATCCACCTTTTTCAATGGTTCAAACCAATGGGATTTGAGGAAATCTAAAACTACATTTAGATCCCACGGTGCCACCGGAGGCACCACAGGAGGCTGTATATGCAGTACTCCCTTGACAAAAGTCTGGACCTCAGGGACAGAGGCCAATTCTTTTTGGAAGAATATTGACAGGGCCGAAATTTGAACCTTAATGGATCCCAATTTGAGACCCATAGATAATCCTGATTGCAGGAAATGTAGGAAACGACCCAGTTGGAATTCCTCCGTCGGAACCCTCCGATCCTCGCACCACGCTACATATTTTCGCCAAATGCGGTGATAATGTTTCACGGTGACTTCCTTCCGTGCCTTAATCAAGGTAGGAATGACTTCTTCTGGAATGCCTTTCCCTTTTAGGATCTGGCGTTCAACCGCCATGCCGTCAAACGCAGCCGCGGTAAGTCTTGAAAAAGACAGGGACCCTGCTGTAGCAGGTCCCTTCTCAGAGGTAGAGGCCACGGTTCGTCCGTGAGCATCTCTTGAAGTTCCGGATACCAAGTCCTTCTCGGCCAATCCGGAACCACTAGTATTGTTCTTACTCTTCTTTGCCGTATGATCTTCAATACCTTTGGTATGAGCGGCAGAGGAGGAAACACATACACTGACTGGTACACCCAAGGAGTTACCAGTGCGTCCACAGCTATTGCCTGTGGATCTCTTGACCTGGCGCAATATTTGTCCAGATTCTTGTTGAGGCGAGACGCCATCATGTCTACAATTTGTCTTTCCCAACGGTCTATTAACATGTTGAAGACTTCTGGATGTAGACCCCACTCTCCCGGATGAAGATCGTGTCTGCTGAGGAAGTCTGCTTCCCAGTTGTCCACGCCCGGGATGAACACTGCTGACAGTGCTATCACGTGATTCTCCGCCCAGCGAAGAATCTTGGCAGCTTCTGCCATTGCACTCCTGCTTCTTGTGCCGCCCTGCCTGTTTACATGGGCGACCGCCGTGATGTTGTCCGACTGAATCAACACCGGCTTTCCTTGCAGGAGAAGTTCCGCCTGGCTTAGAGCATTGTAGATTGCTCTTAGTTCCAGAATGTTTATGTGAAGAGACTTTTCCAGACTCGTCCATACTCCCTGGAAGTTTCTTCCTTGTGTGACTGCTCCCCAGCCTCTCAGGCTGGCGTCCGTGGTCACCAGGATCCAATCCTGAATGCCGAATCTGCGGCCTTCTAATAGGTGAGCCTTCTGCAACCACCACAGAAGTGACACCCTTGTCTTTGGTGACAGGGTTATTCGCAGGTGCATCTGCAGATGCGACCCTGACCATTTGTCCAACAGATCCCTTTGGAATATTCTTGCATGGAATCTGCCGAATGGAATTGCTTCGTAAGAAGCCACCATTTTTCCCAGGACTCTTGTGCATTGATGTACTGACACTTTTCCTGGTTTTAGGAGGTTCCTGACCAGATCGGATAACTCCTTGGCTTTTTCCTCTGGAAGGAAAACCTTTTTCTGAACCGTGTCCAGAATCATTCCTAGGAACAGCAGACGAGTTGTCGGGATTAAATGGGATTTTGGAATATTCAGAATCCACCCGTGTTGTCTTAGCACCTCTTGAGATAGTGCTAAAGCTGTCTCCAGCTGTTCTCTGGACCTTGCCCTTATTAGGAGATCGTCCAAGTATGGGATAACTAATACGCCTTTTCTTCGAAGAAGAATCATCATCTCGGCCATTACCTTGGTAAAGACCCGAGGCGCCGTGGACAATCCGAACGGCAGCGTCTGAAACTGATAGTGACAGTTTTGAACAATGAACCTGAGGTACCCCTGGTGTGCGGGGTAAATCGGAACGTGTAGATACGCATCCTTGATGTCCAAGGATACCATAAAGTCCCCTTCTTCCAGGTTCGCTATCACTGCTCTGAGTGACTCCATCTTGAACTTGAACTTTTTTATGTAGAGGTTCAAGGACTTCAGATTTAGAATAGGCCTTACCGAGCCATCCGGCTTCGGTACCACAAATAGAGTGGAATAATACCCCTTTTGTTGTAATAGGGGTACTTTGACTATCACCTGCTGAGCGTACAGCTTGTGAATGGCTTCCAACACCCTCTCCCTTTCGGAAGAGACGGTTGGTAAGGCAGACTTCAGGAAACGATGAGGAGGATCCGTCTCTAATTCCAACCTGTACCCCTGAGATATTATCTGCAGGATCCAGGGGTCTACCTGCGAGTGAGCCCACTGCGCGCTGTAATTTTTGAGACGGCCCCCCACTGTCCCCGAGTCCGCTTGAGAGGCCCCAGCGTCATGCTGAGGTTTTTGCAGGAGCCGGGGAGGGCTTCTGTTCCTGGGAAGGAGCTGCCTGTTGGTGTCTCTTCCCTCTTCCTCTGCCTCGTGGCAGGTACGACAAGCCCTTTGCTCTCTTATTTTTGTAGGAGCGAAAAGGCTGCGGTTGAAAGGT
>NC_086450.1:94257406-94484906 GCF_028390025.1 Pseudophryne corroboree | reverse complement strand
GAATTTTACAAAAGTGTTCTCCCCTGACCACGTAGCTGCTCGGCAGAGTTGTAATGCAGAGACCCCTCGGGCAGCCGCCCAAGATGAGCCCACCTTCCTTGTGGAGTGGGCCTTGACAGATTTAGGCTGTTGCAAGCCTGCCACAGAATGTGCCAGTTGAATTGTGCTACAAATCCAACGAGCAATCGTCTGCTTAGAAGCAGGAGCACCCAGCTTGTTGGGTGCATATAGTATAAACAGCGAGTCAGATTTTCTGACTCCAGCCGTCCTTGAAATATATATTTTCAATGCTCTGACAACGTCCAGCAACTTGGAATCCTCCAAATCGCTAGTAGCCGCAGGCACCACAATAGGCTGGTTCAGGTGAAACGCTGATACCACCTTAGGCAGAAAATGAGGACGCGTCCTCAATTCTGCCCTGTCCGAATGGAAAATCAGATATGGGCTTTTATATGATAAAGCTGCCAATTCTGACACTCTCCTGGCTGAAGCCAGAGCCAGTAGCATGGTTACTTTCCATGTAAGATATTTCAAATCTACCGATTTGAGTGGCTCAAACCAATGGGATTTGAGAAAATCCAAAACTACATTGAGATCCCACGGTGCCACTGGGGGCACAACCGGGGGCTGTATATGTAGTACTCCTTTTACAAAAGTCTGAACTTCAGGAACTGAAGCCAATTCTTTCTGGAAGAATATCGACAGGGCCGAAATTTGAACCTCAATGGACCCTAATTTGAGGCCCATAGATAATCCTGTTTGCAGGAAATGTAGGAATCGACCCAGTTGAAATTCCTCTGTCGGGGCCTTCCTGGCCTCACACCATGCAACATATTTTCTCCAAATGCGGTGATAATGTTGTGCAGTCACCTCCTTCCTGGCTTTGACCAGGGTAGGGATGACCTCTTCCGGAATGCCTTTTTCCCTTAGGATCCGGCGTTCAACCGCCATGCCGTCAAACGCAGCCGCGGTAAGTCTTGGAATAGACACGGTCCCTGCTGAAGCAGGTCCCTTCTTAGAGGTAGAGGCCACGGATCTTCCGTGAGCATCTCCTGAAGTTCCGGGTACCAAGTCCTTCTTGGCCAGTCCGGAGCCACGAGTATCGTTCTTACTCCCCTTTGCCGTATAATTCTCAGTACCTTGGGTATGAGAGGCAGAGGAGGGAACACATACACTGACTGGTACACCCATGGTGTTACCAGAGCGTCCACAGCTATTGCCTGAGGGTCTCTTGACCTGGCGCAATACCTGTCCAGTTTTTTGTTGAGGCGGGACGCCATCATGTCCACCATTGGTCTTTCCCAATGGACCACAATCATGTGGAAGACTTCTGGATGAAGTCCCCACTCTCCCGGGTGAAGATCGTGTCTGCTGAGGAAGTCTGCTTCCCAGTTGTCCACTCCCGGAATGAACACTGCTGACAGTGCTATCACATGATTTTCCGCCCAGCGAAGAATCCTTGCAGCTTCTGCCATTGCCCTCCTGCTTCTTGTGCCGCCCTGTCTGTTTACGTGGGCTACTGCCGTGATGTTGTCCGACTGGATCAACACCGGCTGACCCTGAAGCAGAGGTTTTGCCAGGCTTAGAGCATTGTAGATTGCTCTTAGCTCCAGTATATTTATGTGAAGAGACGTTTCCAGGCTTGACCACACGCCCTGGAAGTTTCTTCCTCGTGTGACCGCTCCCCAGCCTCTCAGGCTGGCATCCGTGGTCACTAGGACCCAGTTCTGTATGCCGAATCTGCGGCCCTCTAACAGATGAGTACTCTGCAACCACCATAGCAGAGAGACCCTTGTCCTTGTTGACAATTTTATCCGCTGATGCATCTGCAGATGCGATCCGGACCATTTGTCTAGCAGATCCCACTGAAAAATTCGTGCATGGAATCTGCCGAATGGAATCGCTTCGTAAGAAGCCACCATTTTTCCCAGGACTCTTGTGCACAGACACTGTCCCTGGTTTTAGGAGGTTCCTGACTAGTTCGGATAACTCCCTGGCTTTCTCCTCCGGAAGAAATACCTTTTTCTGAACAGTGTCCAGAATCATCCCTAGGAACAGCAGACGTGTCGTCGGGATCAGTTGGGATTTTGGAAAATTCAGAATCCACCCGTGCTGTTGGAGCACTACTTGAGTTAGTGCTACTCCGACCTCCAGCTGTTCTCTGGATCTTGCCCTTATCAGGAGATCGTCCAAGTAAGGGATAATTAATACGCCTTCTCTTCGAAGAAGAATCATCATTTCGGCCATTACCTTGGTAAAGACCCTGGGTGCCGTGGACAATCCAAACGGCAGCGTCTGAAACTGATAATGACAGTTTTGTACCACGAACCTGAGGTACCCTTGGTGTGAAGGGCAAATTGGGACATGAAGGTAAGCATCCTTGATGTCCAAGGACACCATAAAATCCCCCTCTTCCAGATTCGCTATCACTGCTCTGAGTGACTCCATCTTGAACTTGAATTTTTGTATGTACAGGTTCAGAGATTTCAGATTTAGAATAGGTCTTACCGAGCCGTCCGGCTTCGGTACCACAAATAGCGTGGAGTAATACCCCTTTCCCTGTTGTAGAAGGGGTACCTTGACTATCACCTGCTGAGAATACAGCTTGTGAATGGCTTCCAATACCGTCGCCCTGTCGGAGGGAGACGTTGGCAAAGCAGACTTTAGGAACCGGCGGGGGGGGAAAATTCTCGAATTCCAACCTGTAACCCTGAGATACTACCTGCAGGATCCAGGGGTCCACCTGCGAGTGAGCCCACTGTGCGCTGAAATTCTTGAGGCGACCCCCCACCGCCCCTGAGTCCGCTTGTAAGGTCCCAGCATCATGCTGAGGCCTTTGCAGAAGCCGGGGAGGACTTCTGCTCCTGGGAAGGGGCTGCTTGGTGCAGTCTCTTACCCTTTCCTTTGCCTCGGGGCAAATATGAATGTCCTTTTGCTCGCTTGTTCTTATAGGAACGAAAGGACTGCGGCTGAAAAGACTGCGGCTTTTTCTGTTGGGAGGGGACTTGAGGTAAAAAGGTGGACTTCCCGGCTGTTGCCGTGGCTACCAAATCAGATAGACCGACCCCAAATAATTCCTCTCCTTTATACGGCAATACTTCCATATGCCGTTTGGAATCCGCATCGCCTGACCACTGTCGTGTCCATAGACTTCTTATGGCAGATATGGACATCGCACTTACTCTTGATGCCAGAGTGCAGATATCTCTCTGTGCATCTCGCATATAAAGGAACGCATCCTTTAATTGCTCTATAGTCAATAAAATACTGTCCCTATCCAGGGTATCAATATTTTCAGTCAGGGAATCCGACCAAGCCACCCCAGCACTGCACATCCAGGCTGAGGCGATTGCTGGTCGCAGTGTAACACCAGTATGTGTGTATATACTTTTTAGAGTATTTTCCAGCCTCCTATCAGCTGGATCCTTGAGGGCGGCCGTATCAGGAGACGGTAACGCCACTTGTTTGGATAAACGTGTGAGCGCCTTGTCCACCCTAGGGGGTGTTTCCCAGCGCGCCCTAACCTCTGGCGGGAAAGGGTATAATGCCAATAACTTCTTTGAAATTAGCAGTTTTTTATCAGGGGTAACCCACGCTTCATCACACACGTCATTCAATTCCTCTGATTCAGGAAAAACTACAGGTAGTTTTTTCAGACCCCACATAATACCCCTTTTTGTGGTACTTGCAGTATCAGAGATATGCAAAGCCTCCTTCATTGCCGTGATCATATAACGTGTGGCCCTACTGGAAAATACGTTTGTTTCTTCACCGTCGACACTGGATTCAGTGTCAGTGTCTGGGTCTGTGTCGACCGACTGAGGTAAAGGGCGTTTTACAGCCCCCGACGGTGTCTGAGACGCCTGGACAGGTACTAACTGGTTTGCCGGCTGTCTCATGTCGTCAACCGACTTTTGTAGCGTGCTGACACTATCCCGTAATTCCATAAACAAAGCCATCCATTCTGGTGTCGACTCCCTAGGGGGTGACATCACCATTACAGGCAATTGCTCCGCCTCCACGCCAACATCGTCCTCATACATGTCGACACACACGTACCGACACAAAGCAGACACACAGGGAATGCTCTGATAGAAGACAGGACCCCACTAGCCCTTTGGGGAGACAGAGGGAGAGTTTGCCAGCACACACCCAAGCGCTATAAATATATATAGGGACAACCTTAATAAGTGTGTTCCCTTTATAGCAGCTCAAATATTATAAATATCGCCAATAAGTGCCCCCCCTCTCTGTTTTTACCCTGTTTCTGTAGTGCAGTGCAGGGGAGAGTCCTGGGAGCCTTCCTCGCAGCGGAGCTGGGCAGGAAAATGGCGCTGTGTGCCGAGGAGAATAGGCCCCGCCCCCTTTTCGGCGGGCTTCTTCTCCCGTTTTTTTTGGAACCTGGCAGGGGTTAAATACATCCATATAGCCCCAGGGGCTATATGTGATATATTTTAGCCAGAATAGGTATATTACATTGCTGCCCAGGGCGCCCCCCCCAGCGCCCTGCACCCTCAGTGACCGCTGGTGTGAAGTGTGCGGAGAGCAATGGCGCACAGCTGCAGTGCTGTGCGCTACCTCATGAAGACTGAGACGTCTTCTGCCGCCGGTTTCTGGACCTCTTCTCTATTCGGCATCTGCAAGGGGGTCGGCGGCGCGGCTCCGGTGACCCATCCAGGCTGTACCTGTGATCGTCCCTCTGGAGCTAGTGTCCAGTAGCCTAAGAAGCAAATCCATCCTGCACGCAGGTGAGTTCACTTCTTCTCCCCTAAGTCCCTCGTTGCAGTGAGCCTGTTGCCAGCAGGACTCACTGAAAATAAAAAACCTAACAAACTTTTTCTAAGCAGCTCTTTAGGAGAGCCACCTAGATTGCACCCTGCTCGGACGGGCACAAAAACCTAACTGAGGCTTGGAGGAGGGTCATAGGGGGAGGAGCCAGTACACACCACCTAGTGGTCAAACTTTTAAATTTTGTGCCCTGTCTCCTGCGGAGCCGCTATTCCCCATGGTCCTGACGGAGTCCCAGCATCCACTAGGACGTCAGAGAAATAGGATTTTAATACCTACCGGTAAATCCTTTACTCTTAGTCCGTAGAGGATGCTGGGGTCACATTAGAACCATGGGGTATAGATGGGATCCGCGGGAGACATGGGCACTTTAAGACTTTCAAAGGGGTGTGAACTGGCTCCTCCCTCTATGCCCCTCCTCCAGACTCCAGTTATAGGAACTGTGCCCAGGGAGACGGACATTTTGAGGATAGGATTTATAGTTAAACTAAGGTGAGATTCATACCAGCTCACACCTCAAGCGTGCCGCACAACGTGGCATTCAACAGAACACAAGCCAACGGCATGAACAATTTCAGCAACAGGCTGACTATAAACGTAACACAACATGTGTGTAACCACATCTAATAACTGCAGATACAGTACGCACTGGGATGGGCGCCCAGCATCCTCTACGGACTAAGATAAAAGGATTTACCGGTAGGTATTAAAACCCTATTTTTTCATACGTCCTGGAGGATGCTGGGGTCACATAGCTCTAGATCGGGCGGGAGAGTGCGGATGACTCTGCAGCACCGACTGGCCAAACTTGAGGTCATCATCGGCCAAGGTATCAAGTTTGTAAAACTTAGCAAAAGTGTTTGATCCCGACCAAGTAGCTGCTCGGCAAAGCTGTAACGCCGAGACCCTCCTGGCAGCCGCCCAGGACGAGCCCACCTTTCTAGTAGAATGGGCCTTCACCGATTTCGGTAACTGCAATCCTGCAGTGTAATGATTACGCTGAATCGTACCATAGATCCAGCGCGCAATGGTCTGCTTGGAAGCAGGACACCCAATCTTGTTGGGAGCATACAGGACAAACAGAACCTCTGTTTTCCGTATGCGAGCTGTTCTTGCGACATAGATTTCAAAGCCCTAACCACATCTAGGAGACTTTGACTCAGTGAACGTGTCAGTAACTACTGGCACCACAATAGGTTGGTTTATGTGGAATGAAGAAACCACCTTCGGAAGAAAATGTTGACTAGTCCTCAACTCTGCCCTATCTTCATGGAGATCAGGTAAGGGCTCTTGTGAGACAAGGCCCCCAATTCAGACACCCGCTGCGCGGATGCCAATGGTAAAAGCATCACCACTTTCCAAGTGAGAAACTTCAACTCTATCGCTTGTAGAGGCTCAAACCAATCTGATTGAAGGAACTGCAACACCACGTTAAGGACCCATGGTGCCACTGGAGGCACAAATGGAGGCTGGATGTGCAGAATCCCTTTTCACGAAGGTCTGAACCTCTGGAAGAGAGGCCAATTGTTTTTTGAAGAACACCGACAAGGCCAAAATCTAGACCTTGGATTGATCCCAATCGTAGGCCCGCCTCCACACCAGCCTGCAGAAAATGGAGAAAACGTCCCAACTCAAACTCTTCCATAGGAGCCTTCTTGGATTCACACCAAGACACATTTTCTCCAAATACAGTGGTAATGTTTCGACGTTACTCCTTTCCTGGCCTGAATAAGGGTGGGGATGACTTCCTTGGGAACACCCTTTCGGGCTAGGATCCGGAGCTCAACATCCATGCAGTCAAACGTAGCCGTGTAAGTCTTGATATACGCACGGCCCCTGCTGCAGGAGGTCCTCGCGAAGAGGAAGAGGATCTTCCATGAGCAACTCCTGAAGATCTGGGTACTAAGCCCTCCTTGGCCAGTCTAGGGCAATGAAGATTGCTCGAACCCTTGTTCTTCTTATGATCCTGAGAACTTTTGGGATCAGCGGAAGTAGAAGGAAGACATACACTGACCAGAATGCCCACTGGGTCACTAGCGCATCCACAGCTATTGCTTGAGGGTCCTTCGAACTGGAACAATATTTCTGAAGCTTCTTGTTGAGACGAGAGGCCATCATGTCTACTTGAGGAACTCCCCAACGACTTGTCACCTCTGCGAAGACTTCTTGGTGGAGGCCCCACTCTCCTGGATGGAGATTGTGTCTGCTGAGGAAGTCTGCTTCCCATTTGTCCACTCCTGGAATGAAGATCACTGACACAGCGCTTGTATGCTTTTCCGCCCAGCAGAGAACCTTTGTGGCTCTTGCCATTGCCGATCTGCTTTCTGTTCCGCCCTGGCGGTTTATGTACGCTACTGCTGTTACATTGTCCGACTGGAACAGTACGGGTAGATTGCGAAGATGTTCCGCTTGTAGAAGGCCGTTGTTAAGGGCCCTTAACTCCAGAACGTTCATGTGGAGACAAGTTTCCTGGCTTGACCATCTTCCTTGGAAGTTTTTCCCCGTGTGACTGCTCCCCAGCCTCGGAGACTTGCATCCGTGGTTACTAGGATCCAGTCCTGGATCCCGATTCTGCGCCCCTGTAAGAGGTGAGAGCTGTGTAGCCACCATAGGAGTGAGATTCTGGTCTTGGAAGACAGGATTATCCTTCGGTGCATGTGCAGGTGGGATCCGGACCGCTTGTCAAACAGTTCCCACTGAAACACTCTGGCATGGAATCTGCCAAACTGAATGGCCTCGTAGGCCGCAACCATCTTCCCCAGCAACCGAGTGCATTGCTGGATTGACACACTTGCTGGTTTCAGAATTTGTTTAACCAGACTCTGAAGTTACAGAGCCTTTTCCACTGGAAGAAAAACTCTGCAGTTCTGTGTCCAGTATCATTCCCAAAAACGACAACCGCGTCGTCGGAATCAACTGTGATTTTGGCAAGTTTAGGAGCCACCCATGTTGTTGAAGAACTGTCAGAGAGAATGCAATGTTTTGCACCAACTGGTCCCTGGATCTCGCCTTTATCAGGAGATCGTCCAAGTACGGGATAATCGTGATTCCTTGCTTGCGAAGGAGAACCATCATTTCCGCCATCGTTTTTGTGACCCCGAGGGGTCCTGGACCTACGATAAAACATCCTCTACAGATTATTTTTTTTTTTATGCCTGGGTCTGAGACTCAGACTTATTACTGATACGAGCCATATTCGCAATCAAGACATTCACCCAGTCAGAAGTCGGCGGCGCCGACAGGGTTTCACCCAGATTTATCTGTGTCACCAATAGTCTCCTCCTGGGAAGAGCACTCAGCCTCAGACATGTCGACACACGTGTACCAAACACTCACAGACACACCGGGCTTATAAGGGGACAGACCCACAGTAAAGTCTGTTAGAGGGACACAGAGAGGATTTTCCAGCTCACAACCCAGCGCCAAACCACCACCCTGAAAACACTAAATAATGCCTCAGTAGTTGTAGCGCTTTTCTGCCAATATATATTGCACCAAAAATGTACTGCGCCCCCCCCCCCCCCCCCCCGATACTTGTCAGTGGAAGGGAGGACCAGCGTCTCTGCAGCCTTGTGAGAGGAAATGGCGCCGAGCAGTGAGCTGAGGGAGTGAGGTAGAAGCCCGTAATGGCGCGCTTCTGCCCGCTCCTAAATAAACAAAATAATTATACTGGCGTGAGTTCAGACAGTGCCCACTAATGTCCTCTCTTGCCAGGTCAAATTGAGGATTTTATGCTGCTGCCGCCCCTCCACATCTCTCCCCCCCCCCCCCCCCCCCCCGTGTCTGTGATTTGTGTGGGAGCATGGCGCGCAGCGTCTCGTCCATCGTGCGGTACATCATGAAGCCGTCACTGAAGAGAGGTCTTCTTTCTTCTGCTACTCACCTGTCTTCTGACTTCTGGCTCTGTAAGGGGGTGACGGCAGGCTGTGGGAGTGAGCATCTAGGCGTACCCAGCGATCATCACCCTCAGGAGCTATACGAATTGCCCCGAAAGCTGGCACTCGTCTAGTATTTTTTTTCCCACCCCCAATAAATCCCCGATATCAACTCATTTTTGGGCTGCAGTCGTGACAACACATAAGTTTGTGAACTTATCACAGATCATGTGTCTTTTATACCCCCCAAAACAATTACATTTTCAGAAATTAAAAAAATAAGATTTTACTCACCGGTAAATCTATTTCTCGTAGTCCGTAGTGGATGCTGGGGACTCCGTAAGGACCATGGGGATTAGCGGCTCCGCAGGAGACTGGGCACAACTAAAGAAAGCTTTAGGACTACCTGGTGTGCACTGGCTCCTCCCACTAAGACCCTCCTCCAGACCTCAGTTAGGATACTGTGCCCGGAAGAGCTGACACAATAAGGAAGGATTTTGAATCCAGCGAGCAATAGTCTGCTTAGAAGCAGGAGCACCCAGCTTGTTGGGTGCATACAGGATAAATAGCGAGTCAGTCTTTCTGACTCCAGCCGTCCTGGAAACATATTTTTCAGGGCCCTGACAACGTCCAGAAACTTGGAATCCTCCAAGTCCCAAGTAGCCGCAGGCACCACAATAGGTTGGTTCACATGAAAAACTGATACCACCTTAGGAAGGAATTGGGAACGAGTCCTCAATTCAGCCTTATCCATATAAAATACAGATAAGGGCTTTTGCATGACAAAGCCGCCAATTCTGATACACGCCAAGACGCCAAGGCCCACAGCATGACCACTTTCCACGTGAGGTATTGTAGCTTCACGGATTTAAGTGGCTCAACTCAATGCGACTTCAGGAAATCAAACACTACGTTGAGATCCCACGGTGCCACTGGAGGCACAAACGGGGGCTGACTATGCAGCACTCCATTAACAAAAGACTGAACTTCAGGCAGTGAAGCCAGTTCTATTTTGGAAGAAAATCGATAGAGCCGAAATCTGGACCTTAATGGAACCCAATTTTAGGCCCATAGTCACCTCTGACTTGTAGGAAGTGCAGAAATCGACCTAGCTGAAATTCCTCCTTTTGGGGCCTTACTGGCATCACAGCACGCTACATATTTCCGCCATATGCGGTGATAATGGTTTGCGTTCACTTCTTTCCTAGCTTTAAATAGCGTAGGGATAATTTCCTCCGGAATGCCCTTTTCCTTCAGGATCCGGCGTTCAACCGCCATGCCGTCAAACGCAGCCGCGGTACGTCTTGGAACAGACAGGCCCCCTGCTGCAGCAGGTCCTGTCTGAGCGGCAGAGGCCATGGGTCCTCTGAGATCATTTCTTGAAGTTCTGGGTACCAAGCTCTTCTTGGCCAACCCGGAACAATGAGTATAGTTCTTACTCCTCTCCTTCTTATTATTCTCATTACCCTGGGTATAAGAGGCAGAGAAGGGAACACATACACCGTCTGGTACACCCACGGTGTTACCAGAGCGTCCACAGCTATCGCCTGAGGGTCCCTTGACCTGGCGCAATATCTTTGTAGCTTTTTGTTGAGGCGGGACGCCGTCATGTCCACCTGTGGCCTTTCCCAACGGTGTACAATCATTTGGAAAACTTCTGGATGAAGTCCCCACTCTCCCGGGTGGAGGTCGTGTCTGCTGAGAAAGTCTGCTTCTCAGTTGTCCACTCCGAGAATGAACACTGCTGACCGTGCTAACACATGATTTTCCGCCCATCGGAGAATCCTTGTGGCTTCTGCCATCGCCATCCTGCTTCTTGTGCCGCCCTGTCGGTTTCCCTGAGCGACCGCCGTGATGTTGTCTGACTGGATCAGCACCGGCCGGTGTTGAAGCAGGGGTCTAGCCTGACTTAGGGCATTGTAAATGGCCCATAGTTCCAGAACATTTATGTGTAGGGAAGTCTCCTGACTTTTCCATAGGCCTTGGAAGTTTCTTCCCTGTGTGACTGCCCCCCAGCCTTGAAGGCTGGCATCCGTGGTCACCAGGACCCAGTCCTGTATGCCGAATCTGCGGCCCCCTAGAAGATGAGCACTCTGCAGTCACCACCACAGCGACACCCTGGCCCTTGGAGACAGGGTTATCCGCCGATGGATCTGAAGATGCGACCCGGACCACTTGTCCAACAGATCCCACTGGAAGATCCTTGCATGGGACCTGGCGAATGGAATTTCTTCGTAAGAAGCTACCATCTTTCCCAAGGCTCGCGTGCATTGATGCACCGACACCTGTATTTGTATTAGGAGGTCTCCGTCTAGAGACGCCAACTCCTTGGACTTCTCCTCCGGGAGAAACCCTTTTTATCCTGTTCTGTGTCCAGAAACATACCCATGAACAGTAGACGCGTCGTAGGAACCAGCTGCGACTTTGGAATATTCAGAATCCAGCTGTGCTGTTGTAGCACTTCCCGAGATAGTGCTACTCCGACGAACAACTGCTCCCTGGACCTCGCCTTTATAAGGAGAACGTCCAAGTACGGGATAAGTACTTCGGCCATTACCTTGGTAAATACCCTCGGTGCCGGGGACAGACCAACGGCAACGTCTGGAATTGGTAATGACAATCCTGTACCACAATTTTGAGGTACACCTGTGAAGAGGGTAAATAGGGACATGCAGGTAAGCATCCTTGATGTCCAGTGATACCCTGAAATTCTCCAGGCTTGCAATAATCGCCCTGAGCGATTCCATTTTGAACTTGAACCTTCGTATATAAGTGTTCAAGGATTTCAATTTTAGAATGGGTCTCACCGAACCATCTGGTTTCGGTACCACAACATTTTGGAATAGTAACCCCGGCCTTGTTGAAGGAGGGATACCTTGATTTCACCTGCTGGAAGTACAGCTTGTGAATTGCCGCCAGTACTACCTTTCTCCGAGGGCAGCAGGCAAGGCTGATGTGAGGTAACGGCGAGGGGGAGTCGCCTCGAACTCCAGCCTGTATCCCTGTGATACTACTTGCAGAACCTAGGGATCCACCTGTGGGCAAGCCCACTGGTCCCTGAAGTTCCCGAGACGCGCCCCCACCGCACCTGTCTCCACCTGTGGAGCCCCAGCGTCATGCGGTGGACTCAGAGGAAGCGAGGGAAGATTTTTGATCCTGGGAACTGGCTGCCTGGAGCAGCTTTTTCCTTTTTCCCTTGTCTCTGTGCAGAAAGGAAGCGCCTTTGACCCGCTTGCTTTTCTGAAGCCGAAAGGACTGTACCTGAAAATACGGTGCTTTCTTAGGCTTTTGTGAGGAAACATGAGGTAAAAAAATTTCTTCCCAGCTGTTGCTGTGGATACGAGGTCCCAGAGACCATCCCCAAACAATTCCTCACCCTTATAAGGCAGAATCTCCATGTGCCTTTTAAGGGCAGCATCACCTGTCCACTGCCGGGTTTCTAATACCCTCCGGGCAGAATGGACATTGCATTAATTCTGGATGCCAGCCGGTAAATATCCCTCTGTGCATCCTTCCTATATAAGACGACGTCTTTAAAATGCTCTATGTTAGCAAAATATTATCCCTGTTTAGGGTATTAATATCATCTGACAGGGTATCAGACCACGCTGCAGCAGCACTATTTTGCTGAGGCAATTGCAGGTCTCAGTATAGAACCTGAGTGTGTGTATATACAGACTTCAGGATAGCCTCCTGCTTTTTATCAGCAGGCTCCATCAAGGTGGCCGTATCCTAAGACGGCAGTGCCACCTTTTTTGACAAACGTGTGAGCGCCTTATCCACCCTAGGGGATATCTCCCAGCGTGACCTATCCTCTGGCGGGAAAGGGTACGCCATCAGTAACTGTTTAGAAATGACCAGTTTCTTATCGGGGGAACCCACGCTTCTTTACACACTTCATTCATTCATCTGATGGGGGAACAAAACACTGGCTGCTTTTTCTCCCCAAAATTAAAACCCCTTTTATGTGGTACTTGGGTTCATGTCAGAAATGCGTAACATTTTTCATTGCCGAGATCATGTAACGGATGTTCCTAGTGGATTGTGTATATGTCTCAACCTCGTCGACACTGGAGTCAGACTCCGTGTCGACATCTGTGTCTGCCATCTGAGGTAACGGGCGTTTTTTGAGCCCCTGATGGCCTTTGAGACGCCTGGGCAGGCGCGGGCTGAGAAGCCGGCTGTCCCACAGCTGCTACGTCATCCAGCCTTTTATGTAAGGAGTTGACATTGTCGGTAAATACCTTCCATCTATCCATCCACTCTGGTGTCGGCCCCACAGGGGGCGACATCCCATTTATCGGCCTCTGCTCCGCCTCCACGTAACCTTCCTCATCCAACATGTCGACACAGCCGTACCGACACACCGCGCACACACAGGGAATGCTCTGACTGAGGACAGGACCCCACAAAGTCCTTTGGGGGGACAGAGAGAGAGTATGCCAGCACACACCAGAGCGCTATATAATGCAGGGATTAACACTATAACTGAGTGATTTTTCCCCCAATAGCTGCTTGTATACATATATTGCGCCTAAATTTAGTGCCCCCCCCTCTCTTTTTAACCCTTTGAGCCTGAAAACTACAGGGGAGAGCCTGGGGAGCTGTCTTCCAGCTGCACTGTGAAGAAAAAATGGCGCCAGTGTGCTGAGGGAGATGGCCCCGCCCCTTTTTCGGCTGACTTTCTCCCGCTTTTTCTGGAATACTGGCAGGGGTAATTTTACATCTATATAGCCTCTAGGACTATATAGGATGTAGATTTGCCAGCCAAGGTGTCATATATTGCCCTCAGGGCGCCCCCCCCCAGCGCCCTGCACCCATCAGTGACCGGAGTGTGAGGTGTACATGAGGAGCAATGGCGCACAGCTGCAGTGCTGTGCGCTACCTTGGTGAAGACCGAAGTCTTCTGCCGCCGATTTTCCGGACCTCTTCTTGCTTCTGGCTCTGTAAGGGGCACGGCGGCGCGGCTCCGGGAACGAACACCAAGGTCAGGTCCTGCAGTCGATCCCTCTGGAGCTAATGGTGTCCAGTAGCCTAAGAAGCCCAAACTACCACCTGTTAGGTAGGTTCGCTTCTTCTCCCCTTAGTCCCTCGCTGCAGTGAGTCTGTTGCCAGCAGATCTCACTGTAAAATAAAAAACCTAAATATACTTTCTTTCTAGGAGCTCAGGAGAGCCCCTAGTGTGCATCCAGCTCAGCCGGGCACAAGAATCTAACTGAGGTCTGGAGGAGGGTCTTAGTGGGAGGAGCCAGTGCACACCAGGTAGTCCTAAAGCTTTCTTTAGTTGTGCCCAGTCTCCTGCGGAGCCGCTAATCCCCAGGGTCCTTACGGAGTCCCCAGCATCCACTTAGGACGTTAGAGAAAATGGGGGGTATTTGGATTTGATTTGTGTGGGAGCATGGCGCGCAGCGTCTCGTCCATCGTGCGGTACCTCATGAAGCCGTCACTGAAGAGGTCTTCTTTCTTCTGCTACTCACCTGTCTTCTGACCAGGGCCGGCAACAGAAATCTCGGGGCCCGGTACACTTCTGCCTCTGGGGCCCCCCTGCAACCCCCTCCATCCCCCCTGAACTTGTACCCAGGAAAGATGTAGATGTGTATATGTGTGTGTATATATATATATATATATATATATATATATATATATATATATATATATATATATATATAACATAAGAATTTACTTACCGATAATTCTATTTCTCATAGTCAGTAGTGGATGCTGGGGACTCCGTAAGGACCATGGGGAATAGCGGCTCCGCAGGAGACTGGGCACATCTAAAGAAAGCTTTAGGACTAACTGGTGTGCACTGGCTCCTCCCCCTATGACCCTCCTCCAAGCCTCAGTTAGGATACTGTGCCCGGACGAGCGTACACAATAAGGAAGGATTTTGAATCCCGGGTAAGACTCATACCAGCCACACCAATCACACCGTATAACTTGTGATCTGAACCCCGTTAACAGTATGATAACAGAGGAGCCTCTGAAAAGATGGCTCCCAACAATAATATCCCGATTTTTGTAACAATAACTATGTACAAGTATTGCAGACAATCCGCACTTGGGATGGGCGCCCAGCATCCACTACGGACTATGAGAAATAGAATTATCGGTAAGTAAATTCTTATTTTCTCTAACGTCCTAAGTGGATGCTGGGGACTCCGTAAGGACCATGGGGATTATACCAAAGCTCCCAAACGGGCGGGAGAGTGCGGATGACTCTGCAGCACCGAATGAGAGAACTCCAGGTCCTCCTCAGCCAGGGTATCAAATTTGTAGAATTTAGCAAACGTGTTTGCCCCTGACCAAGTAGCTGCTCGGCAAAGTTGTAAAGCCGAGACCCCTCGGGCAGCCGCCCAAGATGAGCCCCTTTCCTTGTGGAACGGGCTTTTACAGATTTTAGCTGTGGCAGGCCTGCCACAGAATGTGCAAGCTGAATTGTACTACAAATCCAACGAGCAATAGTCTGCTTAGAAGCAGGAGCACCCAGCTTGTTGGGTGCATACAGGATAAACAGCGAGTCAGATTTCCTGACTCCAGCCGTCCTGGAAACATATTTTCAGGGCCCTGACAACATCCAGCAACTTGGATTCCTCCAAGTCCCTAGTAGCCGCAGGCACCACAATAAGTTGGTTCAGGTGAAAACGCTGGAACCACCTTAGGGAGAAACTGAGGACGAGTCCTCAATTCCGCCCTGTCCGAAAGGAAAATCAGATAAGGGCTTTTACAGGATAAATCCGCCAATTCTGACACGCGCCTGGCCCAGGCCAGGGCCAACAGCATGACCACTTTCCATGTGAGATATTTTAACTCCACAGATTTAAGTGGTTCAAACCAATGTGACGTTTGGAACCCAAACTACATTGAGATCCCAAATTGCCACTGGAGGCACAAAAGGAGGCTGTATATGCAGAACCCCTTTTACAAACGTCTAAACTTCAGGGACTGAAGCTAGTTCTTTTTTGGAAGAAAATTGACAGGGCCGAAATCTGAACCTTAATGGACCCCAATTTCAGGCCCATAGACACTCCTGTTTTCAGGAAATGTAGGAATCGACCCAGTTGAATTTCCTCCGTCGGGCCTTACTGGCCTCGCACTACGCAACATATTTTCGCCAATTGCGGTGATAATGTTTTTGCGGTTACATCCTTCCTGGCTTTAGATCAGGATAGGGATGACTTCATCCGGAATGCCTTTTTTCCTTCAGGATCCGGTGTTCAACCGCCATGCCGTCAAACGCAGCCGCGGTAAGTCTTGGAACAGACGGGGTCCTTGCTGGAGCAGGTCCCTTCTTAGAGGTAGAGGCCACGGATCCTCCGTGAGCATCTCTTGAAGTTCCGGTTACCAAGTCCTTCTTGGCCAATCCGGAGCCACGAATATAGTGCTTTCTCCTCTCCATCTTATCAATCTCAGTACCTTGGGTATGAGAGGCAGAGGAGGGAACACATACACTGACTGGTACACCCACGGTGTTACCAGAGCGTCTACAACTATTGCCTGAGGGTCTCTTGACCTGGCGCAATACCTGTCGAGTTTTTTAATCATGTGGACGACTTCTGGGTGAAGTCCCCACTCTCCTGGGTGGAGGTCGTGCTGAGGAAGTCTGCTTCCCAGTTGTCCACTCCCGGAATGAATACTGTTGACAGTGCTATCACATGATTTTCCGCCCAGCGAAGAATCCTTGCAGCTTCTGCCATTGCCCTCCTGCTTCTTGTGCCACCCTGTTTGTTTACGTGGGTGACTGCCATGATGTTGTCCGACTGGATCAACACCGGCTGACCTTGAAGCAGAGGTCTTGCTAAGCTTAGAGCATTGTAAATGGCCCTTAGCTTCAGGATATTTATGTGAAGTGATGTATCCAGGCTTGACCCTAAGCCCTGGATATTCCTTCCCTGTGTGACTGCTCCCCAGCCTCGCAGGCTGGCATCCGTGGTCACCAGGACCCAGTCCTGAATGCCGAATCAGCGGCCCTCTAGAAGATGAGCACTCTGCAACCACCACAGGATGGATACCCTTGTCCTTGGTGACAGGGTTATCCGCTGATGCATCTGAAAATGCGACCCGGACCATTTGTCCAGTAGGTTCCACTGGAAAGTTCTTGCGTGGAATCTAACGAATGGGATTGCTTCGTAGGAAGCCACCATTTTTACCCAAAACCCTTGTGCATTGATGCACTGAGACTTGGTTCGGTTTTAGGAGGTTCCTGACTAGCTCGGATAACTCCCAGGCTCTCTCTTCCGGGAGAAACACCTTTTTTCTGGACTGTGTCCAGGATCATCCCTAGGAAAAAGACGACAAGTCGTCGGAACCAGCTGCGATTTTGGAATATTGAGAATCCAATCGTGCTGCCGCAACACTACCTGAGATAGTGCTACAACGACTTTCAACTGTTCCCTGGATCTTACCCTTATCAGGGAATCGTCCAAGTAAGAGATAATAAGATTTTACTTACCGATAAATCTATTTCTCGGAGTCCGTAGTGGATGCTGGGGTTCCTGAAAGGACCATGGGGAATAGCGGCTCCGCAGGAGACAGGGCACAAAAAGTAAAGCTTTTCCAGATCAGGTGGTGTGCACTGGCTCCTCCCCCTATGACCCTCCTCCAGACTCCAGTTAGGTACTGTGCCCGGACGAGCGTACACAATAAGGGAGGATTTTGAATCCCGGGTAAGACTCATACCAGCCACACCAATCACACCGTACAACCTGTGATCTAAACCCAGTTAACAGTATGATAACAGCGGAGCCTCTGAAAGATGGCTTCCTTCAACAATAACCCAAATTAGTTAACAATAACTATGTACAATTTATGCAGATAATCCGCACTTGGGATGGGCGCCCAGCATCCACTACGGACTCCGAGAAATAGATTTATCGGTAAGTAAAATCTTATTTTCTCTATCGTCCTAGTGGATGCTGGGGTTCCTGAAAGGACCATGGGGATTATACCAAAGCTCCCAAACGGGCGGGAGAGTGCGGATGACTCTGCAGCACCGAATGAGAGAACTCCAGGTCCTCCTTAGCCAGAGTATCAAATTTGTAAAATTTTACAAACGTGTTCTCCCCTGACCACGTAGCTGCTCGGCAAAGTTGTAATGCCGAGACCCCTCGGGCAGCCGCCCAAGATGAGCCCACCTTCCTTGTGGAGTGGGCCTTTACAGATTTAGGCTGTGGCAGGCCTGCCACAGAATGTGCAAGTTGGATTGTGCCACAGATCCAACGAGCAATCGTCTGCTTAGACGCAGGAGCACCCATCTTGTTGGGTGCATACAATATAAACAACGAGTCAGATTTTCTGACTCCAGCTGTCCTTGCAATATATATTTTTAATGCTCTGACAACGTCCAGTAACTTGGAGTCCTCCAAGTCACTTGTAGCCGCAGGCACTACAATAGGCTGGTTCAGATGAAATGCTGACACCACCTTAGGGAGAAAATGCGGACGAGTCCGCAGTTCTGCCCTGTCCGAATGGAAAATCAGATATGGGCTTTTGTAAGATAAAGCTGCCAATTCTGATACTCTCCTGGCAGAAGCCAGGGCTAGAAGCATGGTCACTTTCCAAGTGAGATATTTCAAATCCACCTTATTTAGTGGTTCAAACCAATGAGATTTTAGAAAGTCCAAAACCACATTGAGATCCCACGGTGCCACTGGAGGCACCACAGGAGGCTGTATATGCAGCACTCCCTTAACAAAGGTCTGGACTTCAGGGACTGAAGCCAATTCTTTTTGAAAGAAAATCGACAGGGCCGAAATTTGAACCTTAATAGATCCCAATTTGAGACCCATAGACAATCCTGATTGCAGGAAATGTAGGAATCGACCCAGTTGAAATTCCTCCGTCGGAGCACTCCGATCTTCGCACCACGCAACATATTTTCGCCAAATTCGGCGATAATGTTGCACGGTTACTTCCTTCCTTGCTTTAATCAAAGTAGGAATGACTTCTTCCGGCATGCCTTTTTCCCTTAGGATCCGGCGTTCAACCGCCATGCCGTCAAACGCAGCCGCGGTAAGTCTTGAAACAGACAGGGACCCTGCTGAAGCAAGTCCCTCCTTAGAGGTAGAGGCCACGGATCTTCCGTGATCATCTCTTGAAGTTCCGGGTACCAAGTCCTTCTTGGCCAATCCGGAACCACTAGTATCGCTCTTACGCCTCTTTGCCGTATAATTCTCAATACTTTTGGTATGAGAGGCAGAGGAGGAAACACATACACCGACTGGTACACCCAAGGCGTTACCAGCGCGTCCACAGCTATTGCCTGCGGATCTCTTGACCTGGCGCAATACCTGTCCAGTTTTTTGTTGAGGCGAGACGCCATCATGTCCACCATTGGTCTTTCCCAACGGGTTACCAGCATGTGGAAGACTTCTGGATGAAGTCCCCACTCTCCCGGGTGAAGATCGTGTCTGCTGAGGAAGTCTGCTTCCCAGTTGTCCACTCCCGGGATGAACACTGCTGACAGTGCTATCACATGATTCTCTGCCCAGCGAAGAATCCTTGCAGCTTCTGCCATTGCACTCCTGCTTCTTGTGCCGCCCTGTCTGTTCACATGGGCGACTGCCGTGATGTTGTCCGACTGGATCAACACCGGTTTTCCCTGAAGCAGAGGTTCTGCCTGGCTTAGAGCATTGTATATTGCTCTTAGTTCCAGAATGTTTATGTGAAGAGACGTTTCCAGACTCGTCCATACTCCCTGGAAGTTTCTTCCTTGTGTGACTGCTCCCCAGCCTCTCAGGCTGGCGTCCGTGGTCACCAGGATCCAATCCTGTATGCCGAATCTGCGGCCCTCCAATAGATGAGGACTCTGCAACCACCACAGAAGAGACACCCTTGTCCTTGGAGACAGGGTTATCCGTAGGTGCATCTGAAGATGCGACCCTGACCATTTGTCCAACAGATCCCTTTGGAAAATTCTTGCGTGGAATCTGCCGAATGGAATTGCTTCGTAAGAAGCCACCATTTTTCCCAGGACTCTTGTGCATTGATGTACAGACACCTTTCCTGGTTTTAGGAGGTTCCTGACAAGCTCGGATAACTCCTTGGCTTTTTCCTCCGGGAGAAAAACCTTTTTCTGAACCGTGTCCAGAATCATCCCTAGGAACAGCAGACGAGTTGTCGGCATTAACTGGGATTTTGGAATATTCAGAATCCACCCGTGCTGTTTTAGCACTTCTTGAGACAGTGCTAATCCCATCTCTAGCTGTTCTCTGGACCTTGCCCTTATTAGGAGATCGTCCAAGTATGGGATAATTAATATGCCTTTTCTTCGAAGAAGAATCATCATCTCGGCCATTACCTTTGTAAAGATCCGAGGTGCCGTGGACAATCCGAACGGCAGCGTCTGAAACTGATAGTGACAGTTTTGTACAACGAACCTGAGGTACCCCTGGTGTGAGGGGTAAATTGGAACGTGGAGATACGCATCCTTGATGTCCAAGGATACCATAAAGTCCCCCTCTTCCAGGTTCGCTATCACTGCTCTGAGTGACTCCATCTTGAACTTGAACTTCTTTATGTACAGGTTCAAGGACTTCAGATTTAGAATAGGCCTTACCGAGCCATCCGGCTTCGGTACCACAAAAAGAGTGGAATAATACCCCTTCCCTTGTTGTAGAAGAGGTACCTTGACTATCACCTGCTGAGAGTACAGCTTGTGAATGGCTTCCAAAACCGTCTCCCTTTCGGAGGGGGACGTTGGTAAAGCAGACTTCAGGAAACGGCGAGGTGGATCTGTCTCTAATTCCAACCTGTACCCTTGAGATATTATCTGCAGGATCCAGGGATCTACCTGCGAGTGAGCCCACTGCGCGCTGTAATTTTTGAGACGACCGCCCACCGTCCCCGAGTCCGCTTGAGAAGCCCCAGCGTCATGCTGAGGCTTTTGTAGAAGCCGGGGAGGGCTTCTGTTCCTGGGAAGGAGCTGCGTGTTGCTGTCTCTTCCCTCGACCTCTGCCTCGTGGCAGATATGAATAGCCCTTTGCTCTCTTATTTTTAAAGGAACGAAAGGGCTGCGGTTGAAAAGTCGGTGCCTTTTTCTGTTGGGGAGTGACTTGAGGTAGAAAGGTGGATTTCCCGGCTGTAGCCGTGGCCACCAAATCTGATAGACCGACTCCAAATAACTCCTCCCCTTTATACGGCAAAACTTCCATATGCCGTTTTGAATCCGCATCGCCTGTCCACTGTCGCGTCCATAAAGCTCTTCTGGCCGAAATGGACATAGCACTTACCCGTGATGCCAGTGTGCAGATATCCCTCTGTGCATCACGCATATAAAGAAATGCATCCTTTATTTGTTCTAACGACAGTAAAATATTGTCCCTGTCCAGGGTATCAATATTTTCAATCAGGGACTCTAACCAAACTACCCCAGCACTGCCCATCCAGGCAGTCGCTACAGCTGGTCGTAGTATAACACCTGCATGTGTGTATATACTTTTTTGGATATTTTCCATCCTCCTATCTGATGGATCTTTAAGTGCGGCCGTCTCAGGAGAGGGTAACGCCACTTGTTTAGATAAGCGTGTTAGCGCCTTGTCCACCCTAGGAGGTGTTTCCCAGCGCTCCCTAACCTCTGGCGGGAAAGGGTATAATGCCAATAATTTCTTTGAAATTATCAGCTTTTTATCAGGGGCAACCCACGCTTCATTACACACGTCATTTAATTCTTCTGATTCAGGAAAAACTATAGGTAGTTTTTTCACACCCCACATAATACCCTGTTTAGTGGTACCTGTAGTATCAGCTAAATGTAACGCCTCCTTCATTGCCAAAATCATATAACGTGTGGCCCTACTGGAAAATACGGTTGATTCGTCACCGTCACCACTGGAGTCAGTGCCTGCGTCTGGGTCTGTGTCGACCGACTGAGGCAAAGGGCGTTTCACAGCCCCTGACGGTGTTTGAGTCGCCTGGACAGGCACTAATTGATTGTCCGGCCGCCTCATGTCGTCAAACGACTGCTTTAGCGTGTTGACACTATCCCGTAGTTCCATAAATAAAGGCATCCATTCTGGTGTCGACTCCCTAGGGGGTGACATCCTCATATTTGGCAATTGCTCCGCCTCCACACCAATATCGTCCTCATACATGTCGACACACACGTACCGACACACAGCAGACACACAGGGAATGCTCCTAACGAAGACAGGACCCACTAGCCCTTTGGGGAGGCAGAGGGAGAGTTTGCCAGCACACACCAAAAGCGCTATATATATATATATCAGGGATAGCCTTATAATAAGTGCTCCCTTATAGCTGCTTTGTTATATCAAAATATCGCCATAAATTTGCCCCCCCCTCTCTGTTTTACCCTGTTTCTGTAGTGCAGTGCAGGGGAGAGACTTGGGAGCCGTCCTGACCAGCGGAGCTGTGAGAGGAAATGGCGCCGTGTGCTGAGGAGATAGGCCCCGCCCCTTTTCTGGCGGGCTCGTCTCCCGCTATTTAGAGAAATCAGGCAGGGGTTAAATATCTCCATATAGCCTCTAGGGGCTATATGTGAGGTATTTTTAGCCTTTATATAGGTTACATTTGCCTCCCAGGGCGCCCCCCCCCAGCGCCCTGCACCCTCAGTGACCGCGTGTGAAGTGTGCTGAGAGGAAAATGGCGCACAGCTGCAGTGCTGTGCGCTACCTTTAGAAGACTGCAGGAGTCTTCAGCCGCCGATTCTGGACATCTTCTGACTTCAGCATCTGCAAGGGGGCCGGCGGCGCGGCTCCGGTGACCATCCAGGCTGTACCTGTGATCGCCTCGCTGCAGTGATCCTGTTGCCAGCAGGAATCACTGTAAAATAAAAAACCTAGCTAAACTTTTTCTAAGCAGCTCTTTAGGAGAGCCACCTAGATTGCACCCTTCTCGGCCGGGCACAAAAATCTAACTGGAGTCTGGAGGAGGGTCATAGGGGGAGGAGCCAGTGCACACCACCTGATCTGGAAAAGCTTTACTTTTTGTGCCCTGTCTCCTGCGGAGCCGCTATTCCCCATGGTCCTTTCAGGAACCCCAGCATCCACTAGGACGATAGAGAAAACTAAAATTCCCTTCCTTCGAAGGGATATCATTTCGGCCATTACCTTGGTAAAGACCCGGGGTGCCGTGGACCATCCCTACGGCAGCGTCTGAACTGATAGTGACAGTTCTGTACCATAACCTGAGGTACCCTTGGTGAGAAGGGTAAATTTTGACATGAAGGTAAGCATCCTTGATGTCCCGAGACATCATGTAGTCCCCTTCTTCCAGGTTCGCAATCACTGCTCTGAGTGACTCAATCTTGAATTTGAACCTCTGTATGTAAGTGTTCAAAGATTTTAGATTTTAGAATCGGTCTCACCGATCCGTCTGGCTTCGGTACCACAATAGTGTGGAATAATACCCCGTTCCCTGTTGCAGGAAGGGTACCTTGATTATCACCTGCTGGGAATACAGCTTGTGAATGGCTTCCAAAACTGCCTCCCTGTCAGAGGGAGACGTCGGTAAAGCCGACTTTTGGAAACGGCGAGGGGGAGACGTCTCGAATTCCAATATGTACCCCTGAGATGTTACCTGAAGGATCCAGGGGTCTACTTGCGAGTGAGCCCACTGCACACTGAAATTCATTGAGAACGGGTCCCCACCGTGCCTGAGCTTGTAAAGCCCTAGCGTCATACTGAGGGCTTGGCAGAGGCGGGAAAGGGTTTCTGTTCCTGGGAACTGGCTAATCTCTGCAGCCTTCTTCCTCTCCCTCTGTCACGAGCAGAAAAGAGGAACCTTTTGTCCGCTTGCCAACAAAGGACTGCGCCTGATAATACGGCGTCTTATTTTGAGAGGCGACCTGGGGTACAAACATGGATTTCCCAGTTGTTGCCGTGGCCACCACGTCTAAAAGACCGACCCCAAATGTCCCCTTTTAAAGGCAATACTTCCAAATGCCGTTTGGAATCCGCATCACCTGACCATTTTACTGGTAGAATTGGACAACGCACTTATACTTGATGCCAGTCGGCAAATATTCCGCTGTGCATCATGCATATATAGAAATGCATTTTTTAAATGCTCTATAGGCAATAATATACTATCCTTATCTAGGATATCAATATTTCCAGTCAGGGAATCCGACCATGCCAACCCAGCACTGCACCTCCAGGCTGAGGCGATTGCTGGTCGCAGTATAACACCAGTGTGTGTGTAAATACATTTTAGGATACCCTCCTGCTTTCTATCAGCAGGATCCTTAAGGGCGGCCATCTCATGAGAGGGTAGAGCTCTTGTTCTTACAAGCGTGTAAGCGCCTTATCCCCCATAGGGGGTGTTTCCCAACGCACCCTAACCTCTGGCGGGAAAGGGAATACAGCCAATACTTTTTAAGAAATTGTTATCGGGGGGAAACCCACGCATCAGCACACACCTCTTTTTATTTCTCAGATTCAGGAAAACTACAGGTAGTTTTTACCTCACTGAACATACCACCTCTTTTTGGTGGTACTCGTATTATCAGAAATGTATAACACATTTCCCATTGTCACAATCATGTAACGTGTGGCCCTACTGGAAATCACGGTTGTCTCTTCACCGTCGACACAGGAGTCAGTATCCGTGTCGGCGTCTGTATCTGCCATCTGAGGTAACGGGCGCTTTAGAGCCCCTGACGGCCTATGAGACGTCTGGACAGGCACAAGCTGAGTAGCCGGCTGTCTCATGTCAACCACTGTTTTTTATACAGAGCTGACACTGTCACGTAATTTTCAACAGTACATCCACTCAGGTGTCGACCCCCTAGGGGGTGACATCACTGTTACAGACACTCTGTTCCGTCTCCACATCATTTTTCTCCTCATACATGTCGACACAAACGTACCGACACACAGCACACACACAGGGAATGCTCTGATAGAGGACAGGACCCCACTAGCCCTTTGGGGAGACAGAGGGAGAGTTTGCCAGCACACACCAGAGCGCTATATATATACAGGGATAACCTTATATAAGTGTTTTTCCCCTTATAGCTGCTGTATTGTTAATACTGCGCCTAATTAGTGCCCCCCTCTCTTTTTTAACCCTTTCTGTAGTGTAGTGACTGCAGGGGAGAGCCAGGGGAGCTTCCCTCCAACTGAGCTGTGAGGGAAAATGGCGCCAGTGTGCTGAGGAGATAGGCTCCGCCCCCTTTTCGGCTGCCTTATCTCCCGGTTTTTTGTACATTCTGGCAGGGGTTAAATGCATCCATATAGCCCAGGAGCTATATGTGATGTATTTTTTGCCATGTAAGGTATTTTAATCGTGTTTTATTGCGTCTCAGGGCGCCCCCCCCCAGCGCCCTGCACCCTCAGTGACCGGAGTATGAAGTGTGCTGAGAGCAATGGCGCACAGCTGCAGTGCTGTGCGCTACCTTATTGAAGACAGGAACGTCTTCTGCCGCCGCTTTTTCCGGACCTCTTCGCTCTTCTGGCTCTGTAAGGGGGCCGGCGGCGCGGCTCCGGGACCCATCCAGGCTGAACCTGTGATCGTCCCTCTGGAGCTAATGTCCAGTAGCCAAGAAGCCCAATCCACTCTGCAGTCAGGTGAGTTCGCTTCTTCTCCCCTTAGTCCCTCGATGCAGTGAGCCTGTTGCCAGCAGGTCTCACTGAAAATAAAAAACCTAAACTAAAACTTTCACTAAGAAGCTCAGGAGAGCCCCTAGTGTGCACCCTTCTCGTCGGGCACAGAAATCTAACTGAGGCTTGGAGGAGGGTCATAGGGGGAGGAGCCAGTGCACACCAGTTAATCCTAAAGCTTTCTTTAGATGTGCCCAGTCTCCTGCGGAGCCGCTATTCCCCATGGTCCTTACGGAGTCCCCAGCATCCACTTAGGACGTTAGAGAAATATATATATATATATATATATATATATATATATATATATATATATATATATATATATATATATATATATAATATAGATGTCAATTAAATAAACTAAATATACAAGTCATATATAAATCTTGTTTCTAAATATACCAGTCATCAGCTTGCAGCAAGCCAGGTCATCTCCTTCTGCTGTAGCGGGGGTGGGGGGTGGGGCAGAGAATAATGCAGCAGAGATGGCGCGGGCACAGTGCCGATGGCGTCATTCATTAATACACCATCAGGTGACTCAAGCGACGGTGATGCCGGGGAGGGGTTTGCTGGGGTAGAAGGGGTCGCCAAGACAGGGGACGCTGCCGGGGGTGTTTTTTTTTTGCCTGGGTGGCCTGTTTGGTGGGAGGTCCGGCGCAGCATTATACATCGGCAGCGCAGGACCCGGCCAAGTGACAATGTAACACGGGGAGGGAGGGGGGAACGGAGCAGCAAGTTAATTATCTTTTTTTAAAACTTAATTGACAGGGGGAGCAGATTATGTGATATGAATCTCAGTAAACTCTGGTGCACATTCTTTTGTGCCCCTCTGCCTCGGGGCCCCCCAAAATCACGGGGCCCGGTATAACTGTCCCCTTTGACCCCCCCCTGTCGCCGGGCCTGCTTCTGACTTCTGGCTCTGTAAAGGGGTGACGGCAGGCTGTGGGAGTGAGCATCTAGGCGTACCCAGCGATCATCACCCTCAGGAGCTAATGGTGTCCTGTCAGCCAGAAGCAGAGCCTTTGAACTCACTAGAAGTAGGTCATACCTCTCTCCCCCAAGTCCCACGAAGCAGGGAGACTGTTGCCAGCAGCCTCCCTTTAAATAAAAAACCTAACATAAGTCTTTTTCAGAGAAACTCAGTAGAGCTCCCCTGTAATGCGTCCAGTCTCACTGGGCACAATTCAAAAACTGGAGTCTGGAGGAGGGGCATAGAGGGAGGAGCCAGTCACACCCTTTGAAAGTCTTAAAGTGCCCATGTCTTCTGCGGATCCCGTCTATACCCCATGGTTCTAATGTGACCCCAGCATCCTCTAGGACGTATGAGAAATACCTGCTACAGTCTGCAAACCTGGTCAAGAACTACAGGAAACGTTTGACCTCTGTAATATAACCTCGGTTGGCAATTACAAAGTATTGAGTTAAACTTTTTGATTGTTCAAATATTTATTTTCCACAAGAATATACAAATAAATTGTTTAAAAATCATACAATGTGATTTCCTAGGTTTTTTTTCCAGATTCCGTCTCTCACAGTTGAAGTGCACCTATGATGGAAATTACAGACCTCTCATCTTTTTAAGTGGGTCCACTTGCACAATCGGTGGCTGTCCAAATACTTTATTTGCCCCAGTGTGTGTGTGTGTGTGTGTGTGTGTGTGTGTGTGTGTGTGTGTGTGTGTGTGTAATGCAAAGTTTGTGATTACTCTATTGTTTTTCTTTTTTTTCTCTTAAATGGTTTTAGCTTTCTCACAAGACCATAAATTTTGATGAGACCGCGAAGCAATACGCCAAACATTTCAAACTATAGATCCTGGTATCCTCATCATCATCTTTATCCGAGTCAGCCAAGAGAAGAAAGGTAAGTCTGACCACTCCTAGGACTGGACTACTGTAGGGCTGTGATGCATGCCTAATCTAGCTAAAGAAAGTAAACTTAAGTTCTCTAAGGATGAGCAAACCCTTACAATGCCTCGGCAGGGCCTCATCAAACCTCTCCATAGCAAAAAGTTCAGTACCTGATGTACTGAGGGTGTGACAAAAAAAAAAATGAGTGTCCAACTGAATACCTGAAAATACATAATATAATGTCAGTGATCACCTTTTACTCAGGGACTTGTTATCTGAAATTGAGTGTGTTCCGCATGATGCACTTCACTAGTAAGGGGGGGGGGGGGGGACAAAAAAAAAAAAAAAAAAAGACATTTCGGCTCTCATACTGCCCCTGTCCTGACAGCTAAAGTGAGATAGAATGGTGGAGAGTGCGGTGGCTGGGGCAGTTGCCTTCCTGGATGAGTTGACAGAGGCATGGTGCCACATTCAAGCATTCTCCAGCATCTTGGGCCTTTTACCTCCTCTGTGCGGGTACGAATGGCTAGCATGTACTAGACAACAAGAGGGAGTCAGCACAGTGTGTACTGCGGATCAAACAGTGAGAAACGGGAGGAAAGCCCCTATTGTGGCAGTTCAGAGTCGGAATTCTCTGGGCACTAAGGCACCTGGGGCTGGATTCAAATGTCCCCCCCCCCCCCCCAGCGCGCGATCGCTGGCAGCTATTCTAATGTTGCTGCCGACAGGCGAATCAAGTTAATTTCAGCTGGCTACCCTCGCGGGTCTTTTCATGCTTGCACCTGTTATTTTAGTCGTGTTTAGGTGCTTTGCGCACCTAAACCCAAGTGTAATGGGAGCGATCAGAATGGTAAGTGGGGGCATTTGAATATCGCCCCCTAGTGTCAGATGATGGCTGCTGTTTTATGGATTACAATTCCATGTGGGACTGACTGGTAACAGATATTATTCCTTCAAGTACCCAAAACAGTGAAGGTAAGTAATCATGGATTGGTGATGGGCAACAACCAAAATACAAATATTTCTTTAAACAAATCACACATGCAGTCCTTGCAAATCCAAAATTTATAGCCACGCACATCTATATGTAATTACATATAACAGGGAAATTCATATTTATTTCAGGTACATTGATTTCAAATTCAGATATTCTTAATTTTGTTTTAATACTATTCACAGCAGCACTAAAATGTCACATTCATTGTGGATGATGTAGAGAAAAATGTACACTAAAGACGAATCTATACTTGGGATTATACTGTAGCATAGGTGGTATCAGTAGCAATCCACCAGTTGCTAGCCCCAAATAGATAGAGGTTTAATATTTTAGCAACTTAAGAGGCACCAATAGATAAGTGATGTTCTAGCTGTGTTATAATGAGTAATGTAGCTTCTCATAATGCTGGGGAAATGGGTCTGATTCGGACCACGGCCCTGTGTAGAGTTTATATGCACTCCCTGTGTGTGTTCCTCCGGGTGTCAAGTTTCCTACCAGTCCCAAAAGTGTCAAAAACCATTCTAGTAGGTAAATTGACTGTGGACAAAATGGACCCCATTGTGTGTTTATATAGTAAAAAAAAAAAATTACAAACATTCTGTATTGTGTGATGCATTATACAGAAGCAGTATAGAAATAAGCGGAGTTATAATGAGGATTACTTAATTCTGTGCCATACTGCCAAAGAAAGGCGAGTTGGCTTAAAACATGAACAGGTCCCTGAATTATTATTATTTTTTTTACCACATTGGAGACCAATCCTAGTCTCCAGAGGCTTAAAAAAATGCAACCCCCGGCCCAGTTTTAGAGAGGAGCTGTAAAGGACATAGCTCCCCTAATCAGAGCTGTGCTAGACATGACCTAATTGGGTTTCCATTACAGGAGGCCAGCTCTGATTACTATAATAGCATAGCACAAGCAGTGTTATGCCATTGTCCCTGTAAGCACTTGTTGGGATCCAGTTCTAAAGTATTGTGTGGCTAAAATCACTGCATAATTATGTCCAATATCTAAAGAAATGGGAGGAACAAATAAATTAACAAAAAAACTTACCTGTTGGGCTGTCTGAGTGATCTCCATGCTGCAGATGCATACCTGTAGCATCAACTGAGTTTACTGTTACAGTCTGAAGATTTGGCAACTGACCAGTACTTAAATTACCCCCTCCGCCAACTTGGCCAAGTGTCAGAGTCTGCACAGGTGTCAATGTTATCTGTTGAGGAGACGAATTCTGAATCTGCAAATTTTGCAAGTTCTGAACACCTTGAACTTGAAATGTTTGCCAGGCAATCTGGCCAGAAGGAGTCACTGTTTGGGCTTGAATTAAGAACGTTCCTGGATTGAGCTGCAATTGAAGGTTTTGCAACGCTTGTGAAGATATGCCTTGACCTCCAGCCTGAACAGCTTGAATCGCCTGCTGAGCAATGCTTTGCACGAGTTGGGCTTGACTGGTTTGCTGCTGGCTATCTTGAAGCTGGATCTGCTGTACCATTGGTTGTGACGCAGACACCTGCATATTCTGCGACTCGTCTGAAATTGAAGTCTGGATGTAGTTTCCCTGAAGATCAGATGTTTGCACATGCCCAGATGGACTATCAGACAAATTGTTTGCACCCTGTTGAAGCATTCCTGTACTATCTATAGTAACAGGAAGCTGAGATGAAGAAGAGGTTGGCACAAACAAATCTGTTTCCGAGTTTGTATCGCCAGCATCAGGAGAAACATGCTCATGCTCTGCAGTCCTTTCAGACGTATCAGAACTGTCTATGGCTTGCCCTGCACTTATCAAGTGTCCATCTGCAGTAATGCCCGTCATTGCTTCAGAGCTACCAGAAAGACCCAATGAATCTAGGTCAACACTGTTTATGGGAACAAAGGTAATGTTGCCAGGAAGGCCCATTGGGACATTAGCAACAACCTGGGTTTGGCCACCGTATGATGAGCCACCAATTGTAACTCCTTGAATCTGCTGCAGTTGACCAGCTTGTGTTAATATATTTGGACTTGATGACAAAAGGCTACCAGAATGGTTTCCAGGAATAATCTGAATTTGACCAGATTCTTGGTCTAACCCGCCATTATCAGATGTGGCAAAGCCAAGTTGGACCTGCTGACCATCAGAAGTTTGAAGCTGTGGTATAACTTGATACTGTACATTAGACAGTGTACCATTAGCCGTGTCTGATCCTTGTGCTACAGAAAACAGATGCTGATTTTGAAGAGTCTGAATGGGCAGCACATACTGTCCACTTGATGTTACTGTAGCACCACTAGGAAGCTGGACTATATTTCCAGCCTCATCCTTTAGCGCAGCCTGGGCTGGAGTCAACACTTCCCATCTATTTGGACCTCCTGATAACTGCACTGATTGCAAATCCTCAGCCTGTAGGGAAATAGCAGGGAACAAAATCAATGCAAGACCACATTAATCTGCAATCAGATAAATATTTGCGTCAAAAGCTAAAGTATTAGATAAAAAAAGCATTAGTTATTCATACATGCAGTGTACATAATTGGCTCCTTCCACTGCATATGAACTTTTACCAGATCATTAGCTGCCCATAACTATTGCACGTTAGTTTTTCAACCCTGTCCTGAAGTATCCCTGAAGCAGGTGGTATGGGAGAAGATGGAATAGTTACTAGCCCTGACAGTTTCAGTAAACCATCTTTTCATTATCCAATATCCTGAAAACATGGTGTGCTAGGAGTACTTGAGGAAAGACTAGAGAAACATTTCTACATCACAAGCTTCAATATCTGTAAAAGCACAAGTGCTAGCTTCTGCTGCGTTACTCCACAACTAGTAACAGGAGGAACACATTAAGACTTTAGAGATCCTTCCACTATCTGCCTCCACTAAGTCATGGTAAACTAATTGAAGTAAACTTTATAATGTCTCTCAATGAAAAGGTTTCATTAGGTTGCCTTAGTTCTACCTACAAATTATTAATAGACTACGGGGGTGATTCAACTTGATGAGATGGGCGCAATGCACTGTTACGGAATCGCACATCACGTCCAGCAACATTGCAAGTTTTCCCTCACCCCCACCATAGAGGTGCGTGAGAAAACTTTTGATGTCAGGGATACCACAACTGGCTGATATGTATGCAACAGAGCATTGCGTCGACGCCTGGCTGCACATTGCCAGTAATGGAATACCATTCTACGGGTGCCTGCCAAGAAGCATTTCTTAACCCCAGAACGGAAGCCCAAATATAAAGTCTAATTTCTGGATACTATGACGGACAGCAAGTGTCACCGAACCAGCTTAAAGGACCCTGCACAACATCTAGTGGTATCAAACATTATATTTGTAATGAGCAGGGAAGACAAATAAAATCAGTAATTCAAAAATGCATTTTGTAAGTAAAAATAATATGCTACATGACTGAATAAAGCAGAAGCTTTACAGAAACATTGATACTTTAGATATGATCGAAAGCAGGAACAGGTTCAAACTGTGGAATCTGACAGGAAGTCACCAGTTTATCGCTTACACGTGTATAGAATTGTAGGTATTTATGCAAAGATAAGAAAAGCCATAAGGGCAGATTAGAGGCAGAGAAGAAAGCTTTCCAAAAACCAAAGAAGCAGCAACGCTACCAGGTTGCACTTATCCTCACCCAAACAAACTGCTGTGTGATGTTGTTGGCTCTGACAAGGTTTTCATATTTTCTGAGGCCGATCTAACAGTGAAGAAAGCATTATATAAGCTTCTGGCATTTTACATGATGATAATGAGAACTGTTGGAAGCTTGCCTACCCCATTCATCTTACACTAGGATTTAAAACCAACACAAGTATAAAATCTTACTCTCTTAACTAGCAAATCCAGAATACAAACAGTATGTGCTGTAGTCTTCTGCTTGACTAGTCATGTGTAATACAGGCATCATGTAAAGATTTAGCATTATAACTCGTAAGCTGTATATAACCATATAGATAGCATTAAGCTCATGATATAGAATCACAGGTTTGTGATACAAAACAAAAACAACATGTATGACTCAATGTGTCACTGTTGGGTACACTCTGAACCAACATTTTTCACAACGAATCAAGTTAATAAAGCCACTGTAGCATTGCACTCTGTATGTAATAGTATCTGAACGCCAATCAACAACAAAATGAACAGCTGGTGCTCCTGGGGCTGCTCCGGGCAGATGTCTTTCTGGGTCTTTGGGTATAGATGGGGATATGACTGGACCTGCCACCCAGGTTCCCACTTAGTCGCCATTTTAAAGTAATGATTGCAAATTGCTCACCCCTTTATGTGGTATACAGCTTTACGCATAATTTGGATGCAGATATAACTACTGGTTCGAAGATTCCAGACTTGCTACTGTATTATTTTGTCCATCCATTCCTCTATTGCAAATGTGTTTGGAGTTTTTACTAGTCCCAACCCCATTGCACATAAACATCAGTGGTATGCAAAACTGAACAGAGTTCCATCCTCCCACCCAAAAACAGAATAATCAAATGGCAATTTATTACGAGGCAGGGTATCAAGACAGTAAAAATTGCAATACCATTAAAAAAATAACTTAAGTGTAATTAAAATGTAATATGTGCATTTCACTTAAAACCTGAAGCTATTAAAAAAACATTGGAACACAGTTTTAGGGCACATAAATCACAAAAAAAAATCCTCTGCAACTTAAAATACAATACATATGTCATTATCTCAGTGGGGGACCCAAGAATGTGGGATTTTGAATTTTGGATAAGGGATACTTAACCTGTATATGTTTTCCTAGTGATCTTGAACACTTGGGGGGGGGGATTTACCAATAAAGAAACCACTTTACTCGTATACAGGGGATGTAGTTAATATACTGGCTGTCGGGAACCCGGTATTAAGGATCCAGACAGCCGATACAATGCAGGCGGTCAGAATACAGACTTCTCCCCGGTATTCCCACTCAGGTGGTGGGTTGACGCATGGCAAGCGCAGCGAGCCAGTGAGGGAACTCGCTGCCGGTATTGCAGCTGGCGGGATACTGACAGCCGTCAGCTGGGATATCATACTGAACCCATATAAGGAAACCACTATGCATGTAGTAGCTTCAGGAAAGATTAAACAAGATTTAGACACTATGAATGCAAAAGAAAAAGGTGGGTGAGCGAGCCTTGATGTATGAAGTAGTGAATACAGTGTTCCAGCGGAGAAGTTGCCCATAGCTACTGTACCAGCTTTAACCTAAGATTTTATAGTCTGTACTTAATAAATTCTACCTCCAAGCAGACTGGTTGCTATGGACAACTTCTCCACTCTATCACTGACCAACAACCCATAGCTTTGTGTTTATAACCCCACCCCGGCATTTACAAGAACAGGTCTAAAGCTGTGTATACACGGTGAGATTTCGTTTTGCGATTTTCACTAGTCAAAATTGCAAGGAAAGTCAGTGCAAATAGCATGGTGTTAGCCCGCGGGGTCAGTATCGCAAGGTTTGATAGCCTGTGCAGGCAAGTCAATTTTGACTATCTAGTACAAAGTACAGTCAAAACTGGCACTTAGTCAAAATCGCACACATAGCCAATATCACAAGCACACAGTTAATGTCGCATAGTCAAAACCGAAGATAGCCAAAATCTCACTGTGTGCATATACCTTAACTGTTCAGGAAAATATAAATTGATTAAAAGCAATTTTTTGAAAATAAATCCTTCACACAGTAAAGTGGTACAGGTTGAGTATCCCTTATCCAAAATGCTTGGGACCAAAGGAATTTTGGATATCGGATTTTTCCGTATTTTGGAATAATTGCATACCATAATGAGATATTATGGTGATGGGACCTAAATCTAAGCACAGAATGCATTTATGTTACATAGACACCTTATACACCCAGCCTGAAGGTAATTTTAGCCAATATTTTTAATAACTTTTTGCATTAAACAAAGTGTGAGTACAGTCACACAATTCATTTATGTTTCATATACACCTTATCCACACAGCCTGAAGGTCATTTAATACAATATTTTTTATAACTTTGAGTATTAAACAAAGTTTGTGTACACTGAGCCATCAAAAAACAAAAGGTTTCACTATCTCAGTCTCACTCAAAAAAGTTTGTATTTCGGAATATTCCGTATTTCTGAATATTTGGATATGGGATACTCAACCTGTAATACATTTCTAATTTCTGGGTTTTTACATAGGGTTCTGTGCGTACACAGGAGTACTGCCTATTCTATACTGAACCAGCAAATGTTCTCTATTGAAGGGAAGCCTTGTGAATGCAATGCTGCCTGTTGGTTCCTTTAACAGTTTAAATTATTTTTTCCTTGAGTTATTTTATTTAACACTGAAACACAGCTCTAAGTAAAAATAGTAAGTGATATATGGTTGTGCCAGAAGAAAAAAAAATAATCCAAATTCTTCAGAGACAGTGTCCATATAGGTCTGGGATTATGCCATCCAACACTGCTCCAGAACAATAAAGGAAAAGTGTATAATTAGCTGAGAGACCGGTCAACAGTGTACAGTGTCATATGTACTAAGCCTTGGACAGAGTGGACGTAAATAAAGCACCAACCAATCAGCTCCTATCAGTCTTTTTACAAACACAGCTTGTAACATGACAGTTAGGAGCTGATTGGCTGGTACTTCGTCCAAGGCTTAGTACATAGACTCCTAAGTCGGTAGAGACAATCATACTGGCACTTCTAGTGTACAGCAGCCTGACTATAAGAAGAAAGATGACACTCGAAGTGTGCCAACACATCACAACAATATACATGAAACCGTAAGCACAAAACTCATGTTTAAATATTCAGTCACCAAAAATATAAATGAAATGAACTTCCTTTAAAATTTCTTAAATGGATTCTTTTTTATTGCTTGGGTAATACATAATTTAATTGTCCTCCACACAGAAAACCTTTGGCGTTCGTTCAGTTAAACATAAAGAGGGGGATTCAATTGTTATTTGGGCACCAGCCACTCTGAGGCGGTGAGAAGAAATGTGCTAAAAACTGTCCCGTTTGGGCACTCAGATGGGACTTTTTGCATCACAGGCAGCACTTTAGCCGGGACGCCCAAACAACTTCATACTGACCTGTCTAAAGGGATGGGGGAAATACAATTATGGGCAACAATTAAACAATTGAATCGCCCAAAAATGGAAAGGGGAAGGTGCCGCATTGTTTTCTCGCACCCGCATCTCCCATCTATTCAATTGTTTGTACAGCGACTAAATCCGTGCAAACTACTGGGCTCGCTGCCCAAACGGCAGTTATCCACCCAAAAGCCCGACTGAGCGGATCTCTGTTCGCCACCTCAGTAAGGTGCGAGCAGAAATGACAGCTGCCGGCAAAATTTATGATATGGTAGGAATGATGGGTATGATCCAGCTGTTCCCTACCTATATTTTCAATCACACATTTCAATCTCTGTTCTGGTACAATTGTGACCTATTGTTTTTATTGTTTCCCCTTATTAAAATCCAAAAGGATAATGCACTATGCTTTGATGGTTGAAGGATGAGCAATACCCAAGGGTACATATTTCCTCTACACATACAAAGTTGCTTTACACAATCCAAAACCAAAAGATAAATTTTAATCTGTCAAAAGAACTTTATTCTATATAATTTCACAAACTGTATTACACGATTGCTTGAATGTCTAATTTCTTATTACAACGACTGACACTGAACAGCATACAAAAGAAGCCCTAAGAAATTTAAGGGAAGTTAATTTCAATTATATTTTTGGCTACTGTATATTATACATTCATTTTGCATGTTTTATTTATGGTTCCATAAGTATTACCTATCTGGGGGAGGGGGCTATTCAATAGTTTTCCCTTACATCTGCCTCTCGTGGGTGCAGCAATTCAACTGATGCTCCTTTCAGGTGCAAGTGCACTTGGAGGACATTTCTTATCACAGCCTCCTGTGGTGGCAAGAAGAAATGTGCGAAAAGTCCATAGTTTGGGTGCCCTAACCAGGACTTTAGACGTGGCTAGAGCCCGTTTAGTTGGGCATGACAAACGCAATAATGAGTACAAAGGACAACTGAATTGATGTTGGGCACCCAAACAATTGACTTCCAACGTAAGTTTACTTTGAAGTGTCCAAAGTCTTTTAGCCTAACAAAAATAATTTCTTTTTCAATGTGTTAACGTCTATTTGAATTTGACACTGTACTGATCCTGCCGTCTGTCTGAAGAAGTAAACCGATATTCACAAAACGTTTTCCAAGTTGATTTTAAAACACTACTTCCAAACAGTTCCTCTGATGCTGCAGATAAATAATATGATCTTGCATGCCGATTTTATAGGACTGAAAAGGTTAGTGAACTCTTGGAATGTATATGTTAATTATCATTATTTGCCTGTACCAGGCGACTGGATTTTCCGGTGGTGGGTTTCCTCTAAAGCCCTAGCGATCCCAGCAACAAGTTCAACAACCCTGACAGTGCCAACATCCTCAACGGAGAATCAAAGCAGAGGCATCCAAACACAGTAACACACATTGCTTTTAATTGCATGCTTACATCGCTCCTCCATCCCCCAAACACCGCCATACTGCCTTTGTCTATTGTTGCGCCTTAACTGGTGCCACCATAGTGTGACATACCATGAACGGGGGGCTCTGGTGTGTGGCATGCTATTGATTGGGGGGCACTAATGTGTGTTATACTATAAACTGGGCACCAGTATAATGCACGCGATGGGTCTGATGAACATTAAAGAGGCATGTGTGATGGTCTAATGCAGTGGTTCTCAAACTCTGTCCTCTGGATCCCACACAGTTCACGTTTTCCAGCTCACCTAGCAGGTGCACAGGTGTAGTCATTACTCACTGATACATTTTAAACGATTTATAGGTGGAGCCAATTATTTCACTTGTGTGATTCTGGGGCAGATGTACGATGGTGCGCTGCATTCAGCACATAGCGCACGCCAACTGCTGCTGGTACCGCATTATCACGATGTGTGATGCGGTACTTTAACGAATCTACACAGCGCACGGTCCTGCGCGCTGTGCCTATACCCATTTGCTGCCCCCCTGATATATTAACGTCTGGACCGGCATTCACCGCTCGTTAAGTCCCCTCTGCCACTTCGCCAGGTCAGGGCTAACGCTACAGCACTGCAGGTATTTTAAAAGTTTTTACAAAAAAAAAAACCCAAAACACTACTCTAGTGTCCACGGGTCTTCAGGGCTCCTCTGCGCATGCGCCGGGTCACGTTGCACAGGTCGCTGGGAGCTGGTGCTTGCGTGCTACCATGCTCTCCTCAGGACCCCAGAGTCCTTATAGATGAATCGCGCATGCGCAGGGTGACAGGCGCGGGGACAGTTAGCAAGATTATTAGGGCACATGCGCGGGGCCTGAACGAATGGCACTAGGAAGCAGGACTGCACATCAGAGGGCAGACATAGCGCATCGCTAGGATGCCAGCCCAGGGGGTCTTACATTCCGGTGATCTGTGCATGCAGATCACTGCGAAAAAAGTGGTGAAGTGACAGCAGCTGTAACAAACGTTATGAAGGTGATTAAACATCTGCCCCAGTGTGAGGAGACCTGGAAAAGTGAACTGTTTGGGGTCCTGAGGACAGAGTTTGAGAACCTGTGGTCTAATGCATGTGAGGAGGTCTGAAGGGCATTGAAGAGACGTGTGGTGGTATATGCACGTTTTCATATATTTCTAGTTGACAGCGATTGTCTGGCACCTGAGTTTTTAAGCCAGGTCCTAGATTTTAGAAAAATTTTGTCGAGCCCTGCCATTTATAATTTTTTTAAGATAATAAGAAAGAATCAAATCATGTGACAATTGGTTTGACGGTAATAAGATTTTACTTACTGGTAAATCTATTTCTCGTAGTCCGTAGTGGATGCTGGGGACTCCGTAAGGACCATGGAGAATAGCGGGCTCCGCAGGAGACTGGGCACTAAAGAAAGATTTAGTACTATCTGGTGTGCACTGGCTCCTCCCTCTATGCCCCTCCTCCAGACCTCAGTTAAGGAAACTGTGCCCGGAAGAGCAGACATTATAAGGAAAGGATTTTGGAATCTCGGGTAAGACTCATACCAGCCACACCAATCACACCGTAAAACTTGTGATACACTTATCCAGTCAACAGTATGAACAACAGGGCATCAACCATGGATGCCAACATAACATAACCCATTATTAAGCAATAACTTATGTACACGTATTGGAGAAAGTCCGCACTTGGGACGGGCGCCCAGCATCCACTACGGACTACGAGAAATAGATTTACCGGTAAGTAAAATCTGATTTTCTCTGACGTCCTAGTGGATGCTGGGGACTCCGTAAGGACCATGGGGATTATACCAAAGCTCCCAAACGGGCGGGAGAGTGCGGATGACTCTGCAGCACCGAATGGGCAAACTCAAGGTCCTCCTCAGCCAGGGTATCAAACTTGTAGAATTTTGCAAATGTGTTTGAACCCGACCAAGTAGCAGCTCGGCAAAGCTGTAATGCCGAGACCCCTCGGGCAGCCGCCCAAGAAGAGCCCACCTTCCTTGTGGAATGGGCTTTCACTGATTTTGGATGCGGCAATCCAGCCGCAGAATGAGCCTGCTGAATCGTGTTACAGATCCAGCGTGCTTTGAAGCAGGAGCACCCAACTTGTTGGGGGCATATAGGATAAACAGCGAGTCAGTATTCCGGACTCCAGCCGTTCGGGCTACATAAATCTTCAAAGCCCTGACTACATCTAGTAACCTGGAATCCTCCAAGTCATGAGTAGCCGCAGGCACTACAATAGGTTGGTTCAAATGAAAAGATGACACCACCTTTGGCAGAAATTGGGGACGAGTCCGCAATTCCGCCCTGTCCATATGAAAAAGCTGATAGGGGCTTTTACATGACAAAGCCACCAATTCTGACACACGCCTAGCCGAAGCTAATGCCAATAGCATGACCACCTTCCACGTGAGATACTTTAGCTCCACGGTCTTTAGTGGTTCAAACCAGCGGGATTTTAGGAAACCCAACACCACGTTGAGATCCCAAGGTGGCACAAAAGGGGGCTGAATATGCAGCACTCCCTTAACAAACGTCTGAACTTCAGGAAGAGACGCCAGTTCCTTTTGAAAGAAAATGGATAGGGCCGAAATCTGGACCTTTATGGATCCCAACTTCAGGCCCATAGTCACTCCAGACTGTAGAAACGTCGTCCAAGTATGGGATAACTGTGACTCCTTGCTTTCTCAGGATCGCCATCATTTCTGCCATTACCTTGGTAAATATTCTCGGTGCCGTGGACAGACCAAACGGCAACGTCTGGAATTGGTAATGACAGTCCTGTACCACAAATCTGAGGTACTCCTGATGAGGCGGATAAATGGGGACATGCAAGTAAGCATCCTTGATGTCCAGAGACACCATAAAATCCCCCTCTTCCAGGCTTGCAATAACCGCTCTGAGCGATTCCATTTTGAACTTGAATCTTTTCAGATAAATGTTCAGGGACTTTAAATTTAATATAGGTCTGACCGAACCGTCCGGTTTCGGTACCACAAACATTGTGGAATAGTATCCCTTCCCCTGTTGAGGAAGGGGAACCTTTACCACCACCTGCTGGAGAAATAGCTTGTGAATTGGCGCTACCACTACTTCCCTTTCTATGGGGGAAGCTGGCAGGGCCGATTTTAGGTAACGGTGAGGGGGCATCACCTCGAATTCCAGCTTGTGTCCCTGAGACACAATCTGTATAGCCCAGGGATCCACCTGTGAGCGAACCCACTGGTGGCTGAAATGTCGGAGACACGCCCCCACCGCTCCTGGCTCCACCCGTGGAGCCTCAGCGTCATGCGGTGGATTTAGTGGAAGCCGGGGAGGACTTCTGTTCCTGGGAACTAGCTGTAAGGTGCAGCTTTTTTCCTCTGCCCCTGCCTCTAGCAAGAAAGGAAGCACCTCTGACCTTCTTGCTTCTTTGTGCGCGAAAGGACTGCATTTGGTAATACGGTGCTTTCTTCGGTTGTGGAGGAATATATGGCAAAAAGTTTGACTTCCCAGCAGTAGCTGTGGAAACCAGGTCCGAGAGACAGTCCCCAAACAATTCCTCACCCTTGTAAGGTAACACCTCCATGTGTTTTTTTGGAGTCGGCATCACCTGTCCACTGCCGAGTCCACAGGACCCTCCTGGCAGAAATTGACATTGCATTAATTCTAGAGCCCAGTAGGCAAATGTCCCTCTGGGCATCCCTCATATATAGGACAGTGTCTTTTATATGCCCCAGGGTCAGCATAATAGTATCCCTGTCTAAGGTATCCATTTCCTCAGACAGATTATCTGTCCACGCTGCTACAGCACTACACATCCACGCCGACGCAATTGCCGGCCTCAGTAGAGTCCCTGAATGTGTATAAACAGATTTCAAGATACTTTCCTGCTTTCTATCTGCAGGATCCTTTAGGGTGGCCGTATCCTGCGACGGCAGGGCCACCTTCTTAGATAAGCGTGTCAGAGCTTTATCTACCCTAGGGGAGGATTCCCAGCGCACCCTGTCCTCAGGCGGGAAAGGGTACGCCATAAGTAACCTTTTGGAAATCAGGACTTTCTTATCTGGGGAATCCCACGCTCTTTCACATAACTCATTTAACTCATGTGAAGGGGGAAAAGTCACCTCTTGCTTTTTCTCCCTCTCTACATATAAACCCTCTTGTCAGGGACAGGGTTCACCTCTGATATGTGTAAAACATCTTTCATCGCTATAATCATGTAACGTATAGCTTTTGTCATTTTTGGTTGCAATTGCATCGTCGTCGTCGACACTGGAGTCAGAATCCGTGTCGACATCTGTGTCAACCATTTTGGATAGTGGGCGCTTTTGAGACCCTGAGGGCCTCTGCGCTGTAGGATCAGGCATGGGTTGAGACCCTGACTGACCCGAGATATCAGCTTTATCCAACCTTTTATGTAAGGAGTTTAACATTATCATTTAACACCTTCCACATATCCATCCAATCAGGTGTCGGCACCGTCGGCGGCGACACGTCAGTCAACTGCACTTGCTCTGCCTCCACATAGCCCTCTTCGTCAAACATGTCGACACACGCGTACCGACACACCACACACACAGGGGAAGCTCTAAATGAGGACAGGACCCCCAAAAGGCCTTTTGGAGAGACAGAGAGAGAGTTTGCCAGCACACACCCCAGCGCTATATAACCCAGGGATTACACAGTAACTTAGTGTTTACCCAGTAGCTGCTGTATTATGATTAATGCGCCTAAATTTGTGCCCCCCCCCCCTCTCTTTTTTACCCCTCTACCGTGATTCTGCAGGGGAGAGCCTGGGGAGCTTCCTCTCAGCGGAGCTGTGGCAGGAAAATGGCGCTGGTGAGTGCTGAGGAAGAAGGCCCCGCCCCCTCAGCGGCGGGCTTCTGTCCCGCGATTTCTTGTAAAATAAATGGCGGGGGCTCATACATATAACAGTGTGCCACTGTTTATATGTAGCATTCGCCAGGAGGTAACAATTGCTGCCCAGGGCGCCCCCCCCCTGCGCCCTGCACCCTACAGTGACCGGAGTGTGTGGGTTAGTGTGGGCGCAATGGCGCACAGCTGCAGTCCTGTGCGCTACCTCATGTGAAGACAGGAGTCTTCTGCCGCCGATTTCGATGTGTTCTCCGCTTCTGCCGGCTTCTGTCTTCTGGCTCTGCGAGGGGGACGGCGGCGCGGCTCCGGGAACGGACGACAAGGTCAGGTCCTGTGTTCGATCCCTCTGGAGCTAATGGTGTCCAGTAGCCTAAGAAGCACAACCTAGCCGCAGTTAGTAGGTTTGCTTCTCTCCCCTCAGTCCCTCGTAGCAGAGAGTCTGTTGCCAGCAGAAGCTCTCTGAAAATAAAAAACCTAACTAAAATACTTTCTTATTAGCAAGCTCAGGAGAGCTCACTAAAAGCACCCAGCTCTGTCCGGGCACAGATTCTAACTTCTAACTGAGGTCTGGAGGAGGGGCATAGAGGGAGGAGCCAGTGCACACCAGATAGTACTAAATCTTTCTTTAGAGTGCCCAGTCTCCTGCGGAGCCCGCTATTCCCCATGGTCCTTACGGAGTCCCCAGCATCCACTAGGACGTCAGAGAAAACTCTTTAGTGAAATTGTAAAGACCTGGTACAGCAACAGACACATTGGGGTTGCAGACACTGTTGGAGCAAGATCTCACTGCCGTAAAGTGTGGTGAGATCTTGCTCAAAGTGTCTGCAACTCCATAGGTTAGCGAGTACTTTTGGATTAACAGAGATGAAAATCAGGCAGTCATTGCCGCCGTTTAAACACCATTGTAACAGTAATTCACCACTTTCGCTGGCAATTAAATTCCCCCCATTGTTTTAAAAAAGCAAAACAAAGAAATATTTTCTTTTTAGTAGTCTGTGCAGAGGGAATACAAATCCAGAACCCTAAAGGTACCTAATCACCCGAGAATGATCTGTTTCTTCTTTCTCCGGGCTGACTGCTGCGTTGGGCTATGATGAACATATGTTAGGCCTGGATAACTAATAACTAGTCCCAATGCTGTGAAACTACAAGTCCCAGCATACCCTGTACGCTAAACTCTTATTCAAAGTGTGGAGATAGCCTGTTCATGAAGCTGCATTTTAAGTATTATTTCAAAACTGCACTACTACCTGCAGGTTGTATTTTACTCACTCCTAAAGCCAAAACTGTAATACACAACCATTTACAAACCACAATATAATCACTGTAGCCTGTGACTGGTCCTCCGTCTCACACACTTCCGACATGGGGGTATATTTACTAAGGTCCAGATTTTGACCGAGATGGTGTTTTTTCTTCAAAGTGTCATCTCGGGAATTTACTAAACTCAAATCACGGCAGTGATGAGAGCATTCGTATTTTTTTGGAAGTCCAAGAAAAAAAATACGAATGAATACACCATCGGTCAAATACGCCTGTAATTTGGTAGAACTCGGTCATTTACTAAAAACTGTAATTCACAAACACTGCCGACAATAGCCAAACACTGCCGTGAAAAAATACCAATCGTGAAAAAGTGCTAAAATAAAACAGACCTGCTTTTTTTTACCGTGTTCCGATAGGCATGCACGGATCCATGAGATCCGTGCATGTTTATCAGTGGGAAGGGGTGGGAAAGTGTTAAATTTGCCAAAAAAAAATGCGTAGGGTCCCCCCTCCTAAGCAAAACCAGCCTCGGGCTCTTTGAGCCGGTCCTGGTTGAAAAAATATGGGGAAAAAATTGACCGGGGTTCCCCCATATTTAATCAACCAGCACCGGGCTCTGCGCCTGGTTCCAAAAATACGGGGGACAAAAAGCGTAGGGGTCCCCCGTATTTCTAAAACCAGCACCGGGCTCCTCTAGCCAGATACATAATGCCACAGCCGGGGGACACTTTTATATTGGTCCCTGCGGCCCTGGCATTACATACCCAACTAGTCACCCCTGGCCGGGGTACCCTGGAGGAGTGGGGGCCCCTTCAATCAAGGTGTCCCCCCCCCCCTCCAGCCACCCAAGGGCCAGGGGTGAAGCCCGAGGCTGTCCCCCCCCATCCAAGGGCGGCGGATGGGGGGCTGATAGCCTTTTTGACAAAATTTTAATATTGTTTTTAGTAGCAGTACTACAAGTCCCAGCAAGCCTCCCCCGCAAGCTGGTACTTGGAGAACCACAAGTACCAGCATGCGGTGGAAAACCGGTCCCGCTGGCACCTGTAGTACTACTACTAAAAAAATACCCCAATAAAAACAGAAGACACACACCTTGAAAGTAAAAGTTTAATTCATACATCCTTACCTATGTTCACACGAGGGTCGGTCCTCTTCTCCATGTAGAATCCATGGGGTACCTGTTGGAAAAATTATACTCACATAATCCAGTGTAGATCGGTCCTCTTCTGTTCTATTTGTAATCCACGTACTTTGCAAAATAAAAAAACGGACACCCGATCACGCACTGAAAGGGGCCCCATGTTTTCACATGGGACCCCTTTCCCCGACTGCCAGGAACCCCCCCTGACTTCTGTCTAAGAGGGTTCCTTCAGCCAATCAGGGAGCGCCACGTCGTGGTACCCTCCTGATTGGCTGTGTGCTCCTGAAGTGTCTGTCAGGTAGCACACGGCAGTGATACAATGTAGCGCCTATGCGCTCCATTGTAACCAATGGTGGGAACTTTGTGGTCAGCGGTTGACCGAAAGTAACCACAGGAGAGACACCCTTGCCCTGGGGGACAGGGTGATCAACCGATGAATCTGTAGATGTGACCCGGACCACTTATCCAGTAGGTCCTCGCATGGAACCTGCCGAAGGAAATGGCCTCGTAAGATGCCACCATCTTTCCCAGGACTCGAGTGCAGTGATGCACCGACACCTGTTTTGGCTTCAATAGGTCCCTGACCAGAGTCACGAGTTCCTGGGCCTTTTCTACCAGAAGATAAACTCTTTTCTGGTCCGTATCCAGAATCATGCCTAAGAAGGCCAAACGAGTCGTAGGAACTAACTGTGACTTCGGGATATTGAGAATCCAGCCGTGTTGTTGTAACACCTTCAGTGAAAGTGACACGCTGTTCAACAACTGCTCTCGCGATCTCTCTTTTATGAGGAGATCGTCCAAGTACGGGATAATTGTGACACCCTGCTTGCGCAGGAGCACCATCATTTCCGCCATTACCTTGGTGAAAATCCTCGGGGCCATGGAAAGCCCAAACGGCAATGTAATGGTAATGACAATCCTGTACCGCAAATCTCAGGTACGCCTGATGAGGTGGATATATGGGAACATGAAGGTATGCATCCTTTATGTCCAGGGATACCATAAAATCCCCCCTTCTAGGCTGGCGATGACCGCTCTGAGCGATTCCATCTTGAACTTGAATTTTTTCAAGTATAGGTTCAAGGATTTTAAATTTAAAATGGGTCTGACCGAACCGTCCGGTTTCGGGACTACAAATAGGGTTGAGTAATACCCCCTCCCTTGTTGAAGCAGGGGAACTTTGACCACCACCTGTTGAAGACACAATTTGTGAATTGCATTTAAAACTATCTCCCTTTCTGGGGGAGAAGCTGGTAGGGCCGATTTGAAAAACCGGCGAGGAGGCACCTCTTCAAATTCCCCAGGGATCCACCTGTGAGTGAACCCAGATGTGGCTGAAAAGTCAAAGACGTGCACCCACTGGGACGGACTCCCTCAGCGGAGCCCCAGCGTCATGCGGTGGATTTTGCAGAGGCCGGGGAGGACTTCTGCTCCTGGGAACTAGCTGTGGTTGGCAGCTTTATCCCTCTGCCCTTACCTCTGGCAAGAAAGGACGATCCTCGTACGCTCTTGTTTTTATTTGACTGAAAGGACTACATTTGATAATGTGGCGCTTTCTTAGGCTGTGAGGGAATATAAGGCAAAAAATTTTATTTACCTGCCGTAGCTGTGGAGACCAGGTCCGAGAGACCTTCCCCAAACAATTCCTCACCCTTGTAAGATAAAATCTCCATTTGCCTCTGAGTCGGCAGCACCTGTCCATTGCTGGGTCCATAGGACTCGTCTAGCAGAAATCGACATAGAGTTCACTCTAGAACCCAGTAGGCCAATGTCTCTTTGAGCATCCCTCATATATAAGACAGCATCTTTAATATGACCTAGGGTCAATAAAATGGTATCCTTATCCAGGGTACCCAATTCCGCCGATAAGGTATCTGTCCACGCTGCTACAGTGCTACAAACCCAAGCCGACGCTATCGCCGGTCTGAGTAAAGTACCAGAGTGTGTGTAAATGGACTTTAAGGTAGCCTCCTGCTTGCGATCAGCAGGATCCCTGAGGGTAGCCGCATCTTGGGATGGCAGTGCTACCTTTTTGGATAAGCGTGTCAACGCTTTGTCCACCCTTGAGGAGGACTCCCACCATATCCTGTTCTTAGCCGGGAAAGGATACGCCATAAGAATCCTTTTGGGAATCTGCAGTTTCTTGTCTGAAGATTCCCACGCCTTTTCAAATAACTCGATCAGCTCATGAGAGGGGGTAAAGGTTACCTCAGGTTTCTTTTCCTTATACATGTGTACCCTCGTGTCAGGGACAGGGGGTTCCTCTGTGATATGCAAAACATCCTTTATTGCAATAATCATATATTGAATACTTTTAGCCAATTTTGGCTGTAACTTTGCATCATCGTAGTCGACACTGGAGTCAGAATCCGTGTCGGTATTAGTGTCTACTATTTGGGATAGTGGGCGCTTTTGAGACCCCGAGGGTCCCTGCGACATAGGGGCAGGGAGGGCCTGACTCTCTGTATAATTCCTGGACTCAGCTTTGTCCAACCTTTTGTGCAATAAATTCATATTAGCACTTAAAACATTCCACATATCCACCCAGTCAGGTGTCGGTGTTGCCGACAGAGACACCACATTCATTTGCTCCACCTCCTCGCTAAGAAAGCCTTCTACCTCAGACATGCCGGCACACGCGTACCGACACACCACACCAGGGAACCCTCTTATCTGAAGACAGTTCCCCCACAAGGCCCTTTGGAGAGACAGAGAGAGAGTATGCCAGCACACACCCAGCGCTAATGAACCAGGATAAAAAAGTAGGATTTTGGTACTTACCAGGTAAATCCTTTTCTTTGAATCCATAGGGGGCACTGGAGTACTCTTGGGATATGGACGGCTTCCACCGGAAGAAGGCACTGAATAAATTAATTTTTGAGACTACTCCTCCCCTCCATATCCTCGAGCACTTCAGTGTTTTTTACTGAGCCGAACAGGATCGATAGAGAGATTGACAAAAGGAGAATTACCTATAATCTCACGGACAACAATAAAGTTGACACAAAACGTAACAGACAACTAAACAGTTGACACCCTAACTGATTAACCTTTGTTAAATTTAAACCAGTCGTGAAAGTGTGTTACCATAAGAACCACTGAACTTCCTAAAACAGATAAACTGCTCTGGGTGGGCGTCCAGTGCCCCCTATGGATTCAAAGAAAAGGATTTACCTGGCAAGTACCAAAATCCTACTTTCTTTTTCATCCACTAGGGGTCACTGGAGTACTCTTGGGATGTACCCAAGTTTCCTCCGTGGCGGGAGAGCTGTTTGGCACTTGTAACACTAAACGGCCAAAGCTAGATGCTGATGCCGCGAACGTATCAAACTTGTAAAAGCGCACAAACGTGTGCACTGAAGACCAAGTAGCCGCACGGCAAAGCTGTGTCGTAGAAGCCCCACGACTCGCTGTCCATGACGTTCCCACAGAACGTGTGGAATGAGCTGTTACTGATGTAGGTGGCTGTAACCTAGCATGAAGGTAAGCCTGACGTATGGTCAGTTTGATCCATCTGGATAAGGTCTGCTTAGAGGCTGGCCAACCCCTCTTAGCCGCATCATAGAGAACAAACAACGTATCCGTCTAACGAACCGTAGACGTTCGGGATACATAGACGCGTAATGCGCGAACCACATCCAACGTTTCAGCATTCTCTATTAATACCGGAACTACTATTGGTTGATTGATGTGAAAAGACGACACTATCTTTGGTAGAAAGGCGGGATTCGTCCGAAGTTCCGCTCTGTCATCATGAAAAACTAAATACGGTGACTTGCACGACAAGGCACCCAGATCTGAAACTCGCCTAGCCGAAGCTAAGGCTAAAAGAAAAATCGTTTTCCAAGTGAGAAATTTAATATCCACTTGTTGTAAGGGTTCAAAGTAATCGGACTGTAAGAAATCTAAAACCAGATTCAAGTCCCATGGTGCTGTAGGTGGAATGAAAGGAGGCTGTATCCTCATTACACCCTGTAGAAACGTATGTATTGATGGCAACGAGGCCAATTTCCTTTGAAAGTAAATTGACAACGCAGATACCTGCACCTTTAGTGTGGAAAGACGTAGTCCTCCATCTAACCCCATCTGTAAAAATAACAAAAGACGGGATAAATTAAAAGATGATGTCGGAAACTTCCGAGTTTCACACCAACCTATATAAGTACGCCAGATTCTGTAATAATGAGCTGCCGTAACCGGCTTCCTAGCTCGTACCATGGTTGGTATAACAGACTCCGGAATGCCCTCTCTTCTCAAGATGGCCTTTTCAACAGCCACCCCGTCAAACGCAGCCGCGCTAAATCGGGGTAAAGGAACGGACCCTGTTGTAACAGGTCCGGACGTAGTGGGAGTGGCCACGGATCGTCTGCGAGTAAACCGAGGAGATCCGAGAACCAAGTTCTCCGAGGCCAATGAGGCGCTATTAGTATGACTGTGACGGACCCTCTCTTGATCCGTTTTAGCAACAGCGGGAGCAGCGGAAACGGTGGAAACAGATACACGAGGCTGTACGGCCACGCGGCTGTGAGAGCATCCACCGCCACTGCCCTTGGATCTCTTGTTCTGGACACATATCGTGACACCTGATGATTGTGGCGGGATGCCATCAGATCCACCTGAGGGTAACCCCACCTCTGGATCAACATCTGAAACACTTCTGGATTTAATGCCCACTCTCCTGGATGAAAATCCCGACGACTGAGAAAATCTGCCTCCCAGTTGTCCACTCCCGGAATGAACACTGCCGACAATATCACCTGGTGATATTCGGCCCATCTGAGGATCCGAGCTACTTCCCGCATTGCCATGCGGCTTCTCGTTCCTCCTTGTTTGTTTATGTATGCGACTGCCGTCGCATTGTCTGACTGCACCTGAACAGTCTGAAAACGAAACATGTACACTGCTTGTCTTAGAGCATTGTAAATCGCCCTGAGTTCCAGAACATTTATGGATAGCGATCTTTCGTGATCTGCCCAGAGGCCCTGGAGCCGATAACTCTGAACTACAGCTCCCCAACCTCTGAGACTTGCGTCTGTTGACAGAATTATCCAATTCACGACGCCGAATCGTCTCCCTGCAGATAGATTGTGTATTTTTAACCACCAGAGAAGAGACACCCTGACTTGTGGCGACAATCTCACCCTGTGGTGCATCTGCAGATGTGATCCCGACCATTGCGCTAACACCTCCAGTTGAAACGGACGTGAGTGAAATCTTCCGAACTGAAGTGCTTCGAAAGCCGCCACCATTGTGCCTAAAAAGCGAATGCACAAATGTACTGAGACTGTGCGTGGCTTGAGCACTAATTGCACCAGATGACGAATGACCTGTACTTTCTGTTGTGGCAGGTAAACCTTTTGATTTACTGTATCGAGAATCATCCCTAGGAATTGAAGTCGTTGACACGGAATTAGATGTGATTTCTTTAAACGGACTATCCAACCGTGCTGAACTAGTACATTGTACGTTAGCAAAGCATGCTGGAGAAGCAATTGTTGAGACGGAGCCTTTATGAGTAGATCGTCCAAATACGGAACAATTATTACTCCTAGGGACCTGAGATGAGCTATCATCACGGACATTACCTTGGTGAATACCCGAGGCGCTGATGAGAGGCCAAACGGCAGAGCCTGAAACTGGTAATGGTCTCGCCTTATTGCAAACCTTAAGAAACTCTGGTGAGGTGGCCAAATCGGAATGTGTAAGTACGCATCTTTGAGATCCAGTGCAATCATGAATTCCTGTGGCTCTAACCCTGCAATTACTGACCTGAGAGATTCCATCTTGAATCTGTGGTAAGTGACGTAATGATTGAGACCTTTTAGGTTCAATATTGGCCTGACTGAGCCATCTGGTTTTGGTACCAGAAACAGACTGGAATAATAACCCTGCCCCTGTTCCTGCACGGGGACCGGAATTACAACTGCAGCATTCAGCAGAGACTGAATGGCAACCTGCAGAACTGCTTTCTTGTCGCCCGACACAGGCAGTCCTGTCGTGAAAAATCTTCCTGTCGGAAGATAATCGAACTCTATTTTGTAACCCTCTAATACTAAATTGCGGATCCACCCATCTGTGGACGTCTGCAGCCACGCCCCCTGAAAGCTCTGAAGGCGTGCTCCCACAATTGGAGATCCGAGATGGGCTGGGAGCCCGTCATGCCACTGGTTTGTTAGTGGTCTTAGTGTCTTGACGACGTGCATTGGATTGTCGGGCACTACGTCCCCGACCTCTTCTACCAGGCGTGACTGCTCCTGTGCCCTGCCCACGAAAGGGCTGAGTTCTAAAGGATTTGAACGCCGGACCAGAATATTTCCGTTTAGGTATAGTTGTAGGCGATGGAAGAAACACAGACTTTCCTCCAGTAGCCTCAGAAATCCATTTGTCCAATTCAGGACCGAAAAGCTTCTCGCCATCATAAGGCAATGCCTCTATACCTTTTTTAACCTCCGTCTCCGCCTGCCAAGAACGCAGCCAAAGTGCTCGTCGTACTATGACTAGCGATGAGGACAGGCGAGAAGTAAGCTGACAGACGTCAGTAGAAGCTGTACATAGATATTCAGCAGCTTCCCAGATTTGATCCGCGAGAAGTATAAGATGGTCATCTTGCAGAGCCGACTTGAGCTCTTTTATCCATACCATTAATGCTTTAGTAACCCAAATGCCAACCAACCCAGGTCTCAGCAGCACTCCAGCTGCTGTATACATGGACCTTAGCATAGCCTCTATTTTACGATCTGCAGGGTCTTTAAGCGTAGTAGCAGTTGGTACTGGTATGGTTAACTTCCTTGTAAGTTTAGATACGGATGAATCCACCGATGGTGGGTTCTCCCATGTAGCTGTCATGGACTCTGGAAACGGGTAACTCGATTTAAATCTACGAGGTATAGAAAACCGTTTATCCGGATTCTTCCGTGTTTCCAGTAACATTTTATTAAGAGATTCCAAAATAGGGAAACACATCGGAGATCTCTGTCGTTTAGTAAAGACTACCTCATCATTCGTCAGGGGCTCCTCAGTTTCCGTAAACTCCAGCGACTGACGTACTGCTCTGATGAGATTATCAATACCTGGGCTGTCAAAATCGTCACTATCTGACTGTTGGTCTATTTCGCCCTCCTCATACTCATGTTCAGTGAGGTCTAGTATCCCAGAGACTGGAAAATTATTAGGAAAAGGAAACTTATCTTTTCCACTCAAGGTGGACCTCTGACCAGATTGAGACTCCCCTGGTAACTCAAATGGTCTCATTTTAAACTCAGATCTTGCCGCCTCTCTTTCTTCACGAGAGGCGGCCAGCTCTGATTGTAAACCAACTAATACATCTGCAAGTAAAGCCCATGGAGGGTCCAGAGATGCTGGCTTTACTTCTGTGGAAATCGTATTTGTGGCTGTATTAACAACACATGCTGTACATGTGGTGGATCCATCAGGCAACACACTCTTACAGACATGACATGAAAAATGTTTCTTAGATTTTGCTGGTGTCTTACTCATTATAAAGACAGACAATACAAACTACACACAGACAGTCTGCACGACTCAGTAATAACACCAAAGTTCCTTGTATATATCAGGCAAGTGCAGTGCCTGCCAGCAATAAGAAAACTGACCCCCAAATTCCCCTAGTACCACTCTTAAGCCGAGATGTAATATAGGAATCCTGGAACAGGACAGGAGAACATTAAACATGTTAAGTACCAAGTTTTTCTACAAAGCTTAACACTGCCAATACTGCTAATGTCTCCCCCCACCCCCACGACCTCCGTGTACAGCACCGGGTCGGGGCCTGTGGAACTTTGCATAGGGCCGTGTGAGCGGCCTGTACCTGTATGCCAAGGCAGCGGGGAACTCCTCGGCTGATGCGGGCGGTCAGCGGGAGCAGAGAGCGTACTGCATAGAGCCGTGGAGCGGCCTATGCACACGCGCTCCCGGCCCGCCACACACAGCATAGAGTGGAGTGGCCTCCTGTGTAGCCAGGCAGCGGGGAACATATCGGCTGCTGCGGCGCAGGGAGCAGCGGTCTGCTAGGTAACTTAAGATGCTGGGAGCGGCGGAGAGTGAGAGCGCGCTGCATAGAGCCGTGAAGCGGCCTATGCACACGCGCTCCGGGCAGCGGTCGTTAGTGAGTAAAACATGCCCAATACAATCCCCAATAGTGGGGCGGCAGCATAAGCTGACCGCCCCTACCCAACATACCTGGACCGTAACAAAAGTCTATGACGGGGCTTCTCATCCAAGCTCCGTCCAGCTTTTTGCAGGCAGCCTGCAGGTGGAGTGAGGGAGCTCTTTACAGAGAGGTCCGACACTCACGGCTGTTCTCAGCCGCTTCCACTGTCCCTGACCCACGCCTGTTAGAAGGGGGGAAAGGACGTGGAAATCCTTGAAAGGAAAAAAAAAAACTTAGAAAAAATTCCAATACTTTGTGGACGAGCTCCACTATGCCTTCTAACTGTGTCGAGCACAGAAAAAACACTGGAGTGCTCGAGGATATGGAGGGGAGGAGTAGTCTCAAAAATTAATTTATTCAGTGCCTTCTTCCGGTGGAAGCCGTCCATATCCCAAGAGTACTCCAGTGACCCCTAGTGGATGAAAAAGAAAAAACACTATATGTTTACTCCAGGTAGCGCTGTAATTATCTATTTGCGCCAAACTATGTGCCCCCCCCCCGTTTTTAAAACCCTCTTTCACCGTGGTAAGCAGTCCGGGGAGCTTCCTCTCAGCGGTGTGCTGTGGAGAAAATGGCGATGGTGAGTGCTGAGGAACAAGCTCCGCCCCCTCAGCGGCGGCCTTCGGTCCCGCTGAAAAATTAAAAAACTGGCGGGGGATCTCTTTTATATACAGTGCCCGGCCTGTTTATATGCTTATTGCCAGATTTGGAGGTCCTTATTGCTGCCCAGGGCGCCCCCCCTGCGCCCTGCACCCTTACAGTGACTGCTGTGTGTGTTCTGTGTGGGAGCAATGGCGCACAGCGTTACCTCTATGACGATCTGAAGTCTTCTGCCGCCTCTGAAGTCTTCTTTCTTCACATACTCACCCGGCTTATATCTTCCGGCTCTGCGAGGACGGCGGCGCGGCTCTGGGACGAGCGGCGAGGGTGAGACCTGCGTACCATTCCCTCTGGAGCTAATGGTGTCCAGTAGCCTAAGAAACAGAGCCTAACATTAAAGTAGGTCTGTTTCTCTCCCCTCAGTCCCTAGATGCAGGGAGTCTGTTGCCAGCAGGCTCCCTGAAAATAAAAAACCTAACAAATACTTTCTTTCCAGGAAACTCAGGAGAGCTCCCTGTAATGCACCCAGTCTTCTCTGGCCACAGTAATCAACTGAGGTCTGGAGGAGGGGCATAGAGGGAGGAGCCAGTGCACACCCATTCCTAAAGTTCTTTCTTAGTGCCCATGTCTCCTGCGGAGCCAGTCTATCACCATGGTCCTTACGGAGTCCCCAGCATCCTCTAGGACGTAAGAGAAAAACTTAAATCTTCACATTCACAGGTATCAAGGAAAACATGAACTGCAGGAGTCTCAAGGATAGAGACCAGTCTCCACTGCGCTACGGTGTAACTTACAGTATGCAGCCTTCTCTTTGAGGATTGGTCGTCAACTTAACGCACAAAAGTTGCTAAAAACAGAGTTTGATCACTACAGAATCACACTTATGATCTCAGCTGTTATAGCTGTATGGAACACCATTACTTAGCATTACCAGCTGTTCATCCTTTCACTTCTCAAACCCCATTCTTTTCCCTTGCTTTAAAGCAGAATAAGCCAGTATAACACATCTACACAAGCATTTCTCACCAATTAACATTCTGCAGGTAACATTAGCATCTGGATCACACCCGGCTCAGTTTCCAGGCTTAACATGCACTCTTGGGATACAGCACTCATTAAAGGGATTCTAGCAGCATTCTTTGTGCCTTGTAAGCATTTCAGCATTTGTGTAATATCACCAAACAGGAAAACAAAATAATCTAAGGGAAATATTATTATTTCAGCTGATTCTTTTGAGGCCATGATGAATTTGTGGAACCAAGCTCTGTAAACTGCAGTGCTTACAACAATTTCAAACTCTACGGGTACGATTCAATTCCATGACCGTTGAATTGCGCTGGGAATTAGCTCCCGCCGCTATTCAATACAGCGTAGTGGTAAGTTGGAGAATGCCCATTCTCCCGGACTAAACAGGGTGTTTGGTCGAGAGAACAGGCATTCTCTGACTTAAGTGCCCTGCAAGACGCCGTTTCCGCCGAGTTAAAGGCAGAAATCAGCATTGCGCCGGCACTTTTGTTGGATTTCTGCTCCGTAGCTCTGTTCGGCTGCCAGCATCTACGTTTCAGCTTACACCTGCCAGGGGTGGCGAACTGAACTGTGTGAAAAGTGATTCATTTGGGCGCCCAAAATAGCACTTCTCCCAATCGCGCCCACTCGTTGTGTCGGATAAACCAGACACTAATGGGTGCAATCAACGCGATAGGGGGTGTTTACATTCTAATCTCCCGTGGATATGGGCGCTCCCGTTTTTTCGCCCCATCCTATATCAAACGTGCAAAAACCGGACATGGGTGTAAAAGAAAAAAAACTTTTTTTTTCCCTCAAAATCAGGATGAAAAGGTGGATAGCAGCCTGTACTCCTAAAAATGCTTAACTAACATAAGACAGCAGTGTAAAAATGTATTATAGGTCATATTAAATATTTCTGGGGAACTTAAATTGGATCAAATGGCTAAAATACTTTTTTTTTTTTCTATGAACAATATTATAAAAGTTTTTTCCAGCAAAATAAGTACTCATATTGAATTTGGGTTATATAAAAATGGGTATAAGTATATATTTGTTTAAAATTATTTAGACTCACTGTTCCCAACTGCAAACCTAAAAACACTTGTCCCACTCATAAAGCACCCCAATATACCTATCCTATACCTTAAACCCCAAGTTCCATCATTTTGCCTATTTTCACCCCAAAACAGACATGTCATTATTGGGCAAATAAAAATTAAAAACGTGTCAGTGCCTAATTAGTCATTAGGAGGGGTGTCCCCCTGGGGTTCTGAACCAAATTCAGACATTTTTATGTTAAAAATAGTGATTTTCCGCAAAGTTTTCACCTGCTCAGAGCATGTGAAGTGAAATATACGTTATGGTAAGAACTTACCGTTGATAACGGTATTGCTCCGGCAGGGTCCACAGGATAACAATGGGATATAATGAATCAACAGCGGATTTGCACCAATCGGTCAAAGCTTTCCGGCCTCCCAGAATGCAACGGGCCCGTCCATATATCCCCGCCTCCTTGCTCAGGCAAATCAGTTGTATTCCAAAGCTCAAGGCTGGAGCATCATAGATAACCCTATTCAGGCGATAAGAACACACATGCACACCCTTCCGTACAAGAAGGAAGAGGTTAGTGAGTAAAAGAATCCTCAAATCATGTGCGTCAGGGTGGAATCCCTGTGGACTTAGGCGAAATACCGTTATCAACGGTAAGTTCTTACCATAACGTATATTTCTCCGGCAGGGTCCACAGGTTATCCACAGGATAACAATGGCATTTCTCAAAGCAATTTAGTGATGGGGACGCTCCTGATTGGACAGGAGAATCCTTCGCCCGAATTAAGCGTCATGAAAGGCAAAGGTATCCAAGGCATAATGTCTAATGAATGTGTTAATGGAAGACTATGTGGCTGCCTTACATATCTGTTCTGCTGAAGCACCACGTTGTGCTGCCCATGATGGACCTACCTTACGAGTAGAGTGAGCAGAGACATTAGCCAGAACAGGGAGATCAGCCTGAGAATATGCTTCTGAAATAGTCATCCGAAGCCATCTTGCCAGCAGGCCATCCCCTCTTGTGAAATCCATAGAAAATGAAGGGAGAATCTGTCTTTGATGGCACTGTTACGATCCACGTAGAACCTTAATGCACGGACCACGTCCGGCGATGCATCTCCCGCAGAAGGGCCCGGTACCTGGAAAGACGGGACTACAATTTCTTCATTAAGATGGAATTTAGACACCACCTTCGGAAGATACCCAGATCTAATTCTGAGAACTGCTTTATCTGGATTAAAAAAAAAAAAAAAAAAAAAAAATAAGAATTTACTTACCGATAATTCTATTTCTCGTAGTCCGTAGTGGATGCTGGGAACTCCGTAAGGACCGTGGGGAATAGCGGCTCCGCAGGAGACTGGGCACAAAAAGTAAAAGCTTTAGACTAGCTGGTGTGCACTGGCTCCTCCCCCTATGACCCGCCTCCAAGCCTCAGTTAAGATACTGTGCCCGGACGAGCGTACATAATAAGGAAGGATCTTGAATCCCGGGTAAGACTCATACCAGCCACACCAATCACACCGTACAACTCGTGATCTGAACCCAGTTAACAATATGATAACCGTAGGAGCCTCTGAAAAGATGGCTTCCAACAATAAACAACCCGATTTGTTTGTAACAATAACTATATACAAGTATTGCAGACAATCCGCACTTGGGATGGGCGCCAAGCATCCACTACGGACTACGAGAAATAGAATTATCGGTAAGTAAATTCTTATTTTCTCTGACGTCCTAGTGGATGCTGGGAACTCCGTAAGGACCATGGGGATTATACCAAAGCTCCCAAACGGGCGGGAGAGTGCGGATGACTCTGCAGCACCGAATGAGAGAACTCAAGGTCCTCCTCAGCCAGGGTATCAAATTTGTAGAATTTAGCAAACGTGTTTGCCCCTGACCAAGTAGCTGCTCGGCAAAGTTGTAAAGCCGAGACCCCTCGGGCAGCCGCCCAAGATGAGCCCACCTTCCTTGTGGAATGGGCTTTAACAGATTTTGGCTGTGGCAGGCCTGCCACAGAATGTGCAAGTTGAATTGTACTACAAATCCAACGAGCAATCGTCTGCTTAGAAGCAGGAGCACCTAGCTTGTTGGGTGCATACAGTATAAACAGCGAGTCAGATTTTCTGACTCCAGCCGTCCTGGAAACATATTTTCAGGGCCCTGACTATGTCAAGCAACTTGGAGTCCTCCAAGTCCCTAGTAGCCACTAGTACCACAATAGGTTGATTCATGTGAAACGCTGAAACCACCTTAGGGAGAAATTGAGGACGAGTCCTCAATTCCGCCCTATCCGAATGAAATATCAGGTAAGGGCTTTTATAGGATAAAGCCGCCAATTCTGATACGCGCCTGGCTGAAGCCAGGGCCAACAGCATTACCACTTTCCATGTGAGATATTTCAAATCCACTGTGGCAAGTGGTTCAAACCAATGTGATTTTAGGAACCCTAAAACTACATTGAGATCCCAAGGTGCCACTGGAGGCACAAAAGGAGGCTGTATATGCAGTACCCCTTTGACAAACGTCTGAACTTCAGGCACTGAAGCCAGTTCTTTCTGGAAGAAGATCGACAGGGCCGAAATTTGAACCTTAATGGATCCTAATTTTAGGCCCATAGACAATCCTGCTTGCAGGAAATGTAGGAAACGACCCAGTTGAAATTCCTCCGTAGGGGCCTTCTTGGCCTCACACCACGCAACATATTTTCGCCAAATGCGATGATAATGTTTTGCAGTTACATCCTTCCTGGCCTTGATCAGGGTAGGGATGACTTCATCTGGAATGCCTTTTTCCTTCAGGATCCGGCGTTCAAACGCCATGCCGTCAAACGCAGCCGCGGTAAGTCTTGGAACAGACAAGGTCCCTGCTGGAGCAGGTCCTTCCTTAGAGGTAGAGGCCACGGGTCCGCCGTGAGCATCTCTTGCAGCTCCGGGTACCAAGTTCTTCTTGGCCAATCTGGAGCCACGAGTATAGTTCTTACTCCTCTCCTTCTTATGATTCTCAGTACTTTTGGTATGAGAGGAAGAGGAGGGAACACATATACCGACTGGAAAACCCACGGAGTTACCAGAGCGTCCACCGCTATTGCCTGAGGGTCCCTTGACCTGGCGCAATATCTGTCCAGTTTCTTGTTGAGACGGGACGCCATCATGTCCACCTTTGGTTTTTCCCAACGGTTTACAATCACTTGGAAGACTTCTGGATGAAGTCCCCACTCCCCCGGGTGGAGGTCGTGTCTGCTGAGGAAGTCTGCTTCCCAGTTGTCCACTCCCGGAATGAACACTGCTGACAGTGCTATCACATGATTTTCCGCCCAGCGGAGAATCCTTGCAGCTTCTGCCATTGCCCTCCTGCTTCTTGTGCCGCCCTGTCTGTTTACGTGGGCGACAGCCGTGATGTTGTCCGACTGGATCAATACCGGTTGACCCTGAAGCAGAGGACTTGCTTGACTTAGGGCATTGTAAACGGCCCTTAGCTCTAGGATATTTATGTGAAGAGACGTTTCCATGCTTGACCACAAGCCCTGGAAATTTCTTCCCTGTGTGACTGCTCCCCAGCCTCTCAGGCTGGCATCCGTGGTTACCAGCATCCAATCCTGAATGCCGAATCTGCGGCCCTCTAGAAGATGAGCCTTCTGTAACCACCACAGGAGAGATACCCTTGTCCTTGGAGATAGGGTTATCCGCTGATGCATCTGAAGATGCGATCCGGACCATTTGTCCAGCAGATCCCACTGAAAAGTTCTTGCATGGAATCTTCCGAATGGAATCGCTTCGTAAGAAGCCACCATTTTTCCCAGGACTCTCGTGCACTGATGCACTGACACTTGTCCTGGTTTTAGGAGGTACCTGACTAGCTCGGATAACTCCCTGGCCTTCTCCTCCGGGAGAAACACCCTTTTCTGGACTGTGTCCAGAATCATCCCTAGGAACAGTAGACGTGTTGTTGGAATCAGCTGTGATTTTGGGATATTTAGAATCCACCCGTGCTGACGTAGCACTACCTGAGATAGTGCTACTCCGACCTCTAACTGTTCCCTGGACCTTGCCCTTATCAGGAGATCGTCCAAGTAAGGGATAATTAATACGCCTTTTCTTCGAAGAAGAATCATCATTTCGGCCATTACCTTGGTAAAGACCCGTGGTGCCGTGGACAATCCAAACGGCAGCGTCTGAAACTGATAATGACAGTTTTGTATCACAAACCTGAGGTACCCTTGGTGAGAAGGGTAGATTGGGACATGGAGATAAGCATCCTTGATGTCTAGAGATACCATTTAGTCCCCTTCTTCCAGGTTCGCTATCACTGCTCTGAGTGACTCCATCTTGAATTTGAACCTTTTTATGTAAGTGTTCAAAGATTTTAGATTTAAAATTGGTCTCACCGAGCCGTCCGGCTTCGGTACCACAAACAGCGTGGAATAATACCCCTTTCCCTGTTGTAGGAGGGGTACCTTGATTATCACCTGCTGGGAATACAGCTTGTGAATGGCTTCCAATACTGCCTCCCTGTCGGAGGGAGACGTTGGTAGAGCAGACTTCAGGAACCGGCGAGGGGGAGACGTCTCGAATTCCAATTTGTACCCCTGTGATACTACCTGCAGGATCCAGGGGTCCACTTGCGAGTGAGCCCACTGCGCGCTGAAATTCTTGAGACGGCCCCCCACCGTGCCCGAGTCTGCTTGCAGAGCCCCAGCGTCATGCTGAGGACTTGGCAGAAGCGGGGGGGGGGCTTCTGCTCCTGGGAAGAGGCTGCATGGTGCAGTCTTTTTCCCCTTCCTCTGCCCTGGGGCAGGAATGAGCGGCCTTTTTCCCTCTTGCCCTTATAGGGACGAAAGGACTGGGTTTGAAAAGACGGTGTCTTTTTCTGCTGAGAGGTGACCTGGGGTAAAAAGGTGGATTTTCCAGCCGTTGCTGTGGCCACCAGGTCCGATAGACCGACCCCAAATAACTCCTCCCCTTTATACGGCAATACTTCCATATGTCGTTTGGAATCCGCATCACCTGACCACTGTCGCGTCCATAACGTTCTTCTGGCAGAAATGGACATCGCACTTACTCTAGATGCCAGGGTGCAAATATCCCTCTGTGCATCTCGCATATATAGTAATGCATCCTTTAAATGCTCTATAGTTAATAATATACTGTCCCTATCCAGGGTATCAATATTTTCAGTCAGGGAATCCGACCAAGCCACTCCAGCGCTGCACATCCAGGCTGAGGCTATCGCTGGTCGCAGTATAACACCGGTATGTGTGTGGTACCTTTTAAGATATTTTCCAGCCTTCTATCAGCTGGTTCCTTGAGAGCGGCCGTATCAGGAGACGGTAACACCACTTGTTTTGATAAGCGTGTGAGCGCCTTATCTACCCTAGGGGGTGTTTCCCAACGCGCCCTAACCTCTGGCGGGAAAGGGTCTAGTGCCAATAATTTATTAGAAATCAGCAGTTTTTTATCGGGGGAAACCCACGCTTTATCACACACCTCATTTAATTCATCTGACTCAGGAAAAACTACTGGTAGTTTTTTCACACCCCACATAATACCCTTTTTTGTGGTACTTGTAGTGTCAGAAATGTTCAATGCCTCCTTCATTGCCGTGATCATGTAACGTGTGGTCCTACTGGACATTACGTTTGTCTCGTCACCGTCGACACTGGATTCAGTATCCGTGTCAGGGTCTGTGTCGACCATCTGAGGTAACGGGCGTTTTAGCGCCCCCTGACGGTGTCTGAGACGCCTGAACAGGCACTAATTGATTTGTCGGCTGTCTCATGTCGTCAACAGTTTTTTGCAAAGTGCTGACATTGTCACGTAATTCTTTAATTACTACCATCCAGTCAGGTGTCGACTCCCTAGGGGGTGACATCACTAACACAGGCAATTGCTCTGCTTCCACATCATTTTCCTCCTCATACATGTCGACACAATCGTACCGACACCCAGCACACACACAGGGAATGCTCTGATAGAGGACAGGACCCCACTAGCCCTTTGGGGAGACCGAGGGAGAGTTTGCCAGCACACACCAGAGCGCTATATATATATACACAGGGATAACCTTATATAAGTGTTACTCCCTTTATAGCTGCTGTATTATATATTAGCTGCCAATAGTGCCCCCCCTCTCTTGTTTTACCCTGTTTCTGTAGTGTAGTCTGCAGGGGAGAGTCAGGGAGCCGTCCTTCCAGCGGAGCTGTGAAAGAAAATGGCGCTCGTGTGCTGAGGAGAAAGGCTCCGCCCCCTTCACGGCGGCCTTTTCTCCCGCTTTTTTCAGGAAACTGGCAGGGGTTAAATGCATCCATATAGCCCAGGAGCTATATGTGATGCATTTTTTTTAGCCATATAAGGTTTTTATATCGTTTTTATTGCGTCTCAGGGCGCTCCCCCCCAGCGCCCTGCACCCTCAGTGACCGGAGTGTGAAGTGTGCCGAGAGCAATGGCGCACAGCTGCAGTGCTGTGCGCTACCTTATTTGAAGACAGGAACGTCTTCTGCCGCCGCTTTCTCCGGACCTCTTCGCTCTTCTGGCTCTGTAAGGGGGCCGGCGGCGCGGCTCCGGGACCCATCCAGGCTGAACCTGTGATCGTCCCTCTGGAGCTAATGTCCAGTAGCCAAGAAGCCTAATCCACTCTGCAGTCAGGTGAGTTCGCTTCTTCTCCCCTTAGTCCCACGATGCAGTGAGCCTGTTGCCAGCAGGACTCACTGAAAATAAAAAACCTATTTAAACTTTTACTTCTAAGCAGCTCAGGAGAGCCACCTAGCTTGCACCCTTCTCGTTCAGGCACAAAAATCTAACTGAGGCTTGGAGGAGGGTCATAGGGGGAGGAGCCAGTGCACACCAGCTAGTCTAAAGCTTTTACTTTTTGTGCCCAGTCTCCTGCGGAGCCGCTATTCCCCATGGTCCTTACGGAGTTCCCAGCATCCACTAGGACGTCAGAGAAAATCAGAAATGGGGAACGACATGATAATGCCCCTAAATCTGATACTCTTCTAGCGGACACCATAGCCAGTAGAAAAAGAACTTAAGCTGTCAACCATTTAAGATCCTCTTTATTAAGTGGTTCAAACAGGGCAACTTGAAAGGCTTTCAGGACTAGACTTAAGTCCCAAGGCACTGTAGGAGGAACAAAGGGAGTTTGAATGCGCAGCATTGCCTGGAAAAAAGTATGCACATCATGTAAATCCTCTGCAGATCTGTGTACCAATGTGTAATGATGTTGAAAGCAAAGGTAATGTAGATTTTTGCACTAATCGAATTACATGCGTATCTACTTTATGTCACGATCCGGGTATCTGGACGCCATTTCTTACCCATCAGATGCCTCCTAAGGCTGGCTCAGCGCTCCAGGACCGGATCCCATCTGTTATCCTGATGTGTACATTCCTGTATCCTCTCCTGTCACTCTGGGACGCTGTCACAGTAAACGCCATATTACACCTGGCATGGCGTCTCCCGCGGCCTCCGCCGCCGTCCCTGAACTTCTGCATGCAGAGTGTCTGAGTGGCGATTACGTCAGCCGCGGCCTCCGCTGTGTCCGCGTGGTTGGATGTGCATCTGTCAGCCTGGCGCCTCCTGTCTCCGGTGGCCGGCGCCGCCATTACTGTTTTCATTACCACATGGATTACAAACCAAACTTCCCTCCAAGTGTCTGCATGGGCGCAGCCATCTTGGATTCTGTCAGCTGATCATTTCCACCAATCTGTTCTCAGTATTGATAATCTGCATAATTGCCTAGCCAATCCCTTCCTTGCTGCAGGTATAAATACACTGTGCCTGAGCAAGGAAGGCGTCAGTGCTTTGGTTGTCAAACCTAGTTCCTGTTTGTGTCTCTCCTGTGATTGTCTTCCAGGTTCCAGCTCCTGTCTCAAGACTTCCACCATAGAGACCCGCACCAGCATTCCACCTGCGGTGTAGCCTGACTCTCCAATCCATTGTGGATTCATCTGTTTCCAGCTACAACATTACCTGCTTCCAGCTCAGCTTCCAGCAGAGTACAGCTTCCCTTAAAGGGCCGGTGTCCTTTCTACACTTTACCACTCTCCACCGGTATTATTATTTCTCCGCTCTCAAGTTCTACATTTCAGTTCATATTTCATCGCTCCCAAGTTCATTTATTATTTAACTGGTTCCAGCCAGTATCCACTCCGTGCTAACAACAGTCTGGTTCCAGCCAGTATCCACAGCAGCTGTTTTATCTTCAGCAACCCAGCTTTTCCTGGAACACCAGCTGGCACAATCCTGGGTTATCTCCATTACTACAGTCGGGCCTGGTAAGGACTTTCCATCTAGAAGATCATAAGAACTATCTCACACTACCAGTGCCCTGTGGCTCCTGCCATCCTGTAGTACCCAGGAACTGTATTTATTCTTTGCTGACTTTTACGTTTTCTTTTACTGCTGCTGTGTTGCGGAGTTGTCATAATAAACATCATTGACTTTTATCCAAGTTGTCGTGGTCACGCCTTCGGGCAGTTATTATTCATGTTACTTACATGTCCAGGGGTCTGATACAACCTCCCAGGTTCCGGTACATCTCAGCCCCTACAACTGAGGCTGCCTCCCGTCAGCTCAGGCCCTCAGTTGTGACACTTTAGGAGCCACCTCCCTATTTAAACAACCTCCAGCTGGAAGAGGATAATTGGAATTCCATTTCTAAGGAATTCTAAACTTATTGGGTGTAGGCCAAGCCTCTTCCGTTATTTCCTTCAGCAGATCTGACCCTGGAAACTCTGTCTTAACTGTTTTAGGACGTTTAAACACAGGTGCCTTGGTTTTTAACAGAGGCTTTGCTGAATCCTCTAAGGATAGAATGGCTTTCATTGCTTTAATTAACTCAGCTATATCCACTGAGCTGAGACCTTCCTCCTCTTCGTATGCCCAAGTAGAATTAATTGAGCTTTCATCTTCCGATGAATCCTCATCTGAATCATGTGTAGCCTGTGAGGGTGAAGATTTACTTACCACCGGTTTATCAGCTTGTTTCTTTTGAGAAGCTGCTGCTTGAAGTGATACACCATAGGTGGGGAGCTGCATGTAAGGGTTAATAGTGTAACCTATCCCTGGTACAGGAGTTGGAGGAATTATCCGTTCAGCTATACTGGATAAAGTCTGTGCAAACAAAGTCCAAGGTGGATCCATCTGCACCTGAATCTGCCTTGTATTTTTCATTAACCCGTGACGAAAGCTGAAACAATTTGCAAACAAACCATCCTGAACCAGATCCTGAGCGGATAACACAGTTTTGCAAGACAAACATGATATGAGTGTTGCTGTGAGTGTACCTTCCTCACCTTTGCGCTCTTAGACATGATAAATCATCAACACTTCCACAGTGTACTACACAATTTGTGACTGTAATCACTTTAAACTTCTTAAAGTGACATACAATCCGACCCTACCCGAGCACCAGCATTGAGGATCGGAATAAACAAACTGACAAAAATATAGTGAAGTCAGCAATCACACTAGCAGTCAGTCACATGTTATACATTAGTATATTAAGCAATATGAGCACATCATCAACTACAACTACATTTTAAGTATGTAGGACAGCGGTGGCCAACCCGCGGCTCTCATCCTCCTCCGCATGCGGCTCGATACGCTCCCGGCCACAGCTGCCTGACACACAGCAACTTCTAAGGCTTAGAAGTTGCTGTGTTAATCTAAGGTCTCTCCGGCGTGTAAGGGGAGGAGAGCGCAGCGCGCGCCTCTCCTGCCCCTCTGACTCCTGCGGCGGTGTCCATCTTCAATTCGGTGCCGGGCCATGAGCCAATCAGAGCTTGCAATCCGGCAGGAGGCGGGGATATATGGACGGGCCCGCTGCATGCTGGGAGGCCGGAAAAGCTTTGACAGATTGGTGCAAATCTGCTGCCGCTTCATCATATCCCACTGTTATCCTGTGGACCCTCCCGGAGAAATTTGCGATAAATTGTGGGAAAAATTCTCTCTATTAATAGGATAGGGTTTTTTGCCATTTACGGGAAGAGTCAGGTTTTTTTTCGTGCGAAAACGGTTTATCGCAGCTAAGAGGATACCACACTAAGCTTTTAAGGCATGGAATATTATGCTGTTTGAACTACAATTTCATATACAACCCCCGTCCAGATACAGTTTGTACTAGTCTCCAATCTACAAGAGGGCCCGAATGTAAACTTGTAGTTCTCATTGAACCGTGCTGTAATTGCGTCAATGCCACAGAAACCTAGAATGTGACGGCAGATTAGAACCACTTGGCCCATCTAGTCTGTCCCTTTTTTTTTTTTTTACCATATTTTTACCTCAAACCTTATTTGATCCTTATTTCTTTGTAAGGCTATCCTTACGTTTATCCCATGCATGCTTAAATTGCTCTACTGTCTTAGCTTCTACCACCTCTGGTGGGAAGCTATTCCACTTGGCCACTACTATTTCTTTGAAGTAATCTTTCCTCAAGTTTCCCCTGAACCTACCTCCCTCCAGTCTCAGTGCATGTCCTTGTGTTCTAATACTTCTCTTCATTTGAAGAATGTCTCCCTCCTGTACTTGAAACCTTTAAACCTTGGACTAATGGGGTGCTTTGAGGACCGCATCTGGGAACCATTGCCATAAGCTCAAATTCAATTAGCTGTGGGTGCCGCTTTCCTATTCAATTAGATATCTGCATTAAGTTAAAACGGGACACAGTAAGTGTTAAAATGGATCAGTATAATGGTCAGAATTACTGTCTCGCAGCACTGAGGTCATGGGTTTGATTCCCACCATGGCCCTGTGTGGAGTTTGTATATTCTCCCTGTGCTTGCATGGGTTTACTTCCACAATCCAAAAGTTAACTGGTAGGTTAATTTGCTCCCAACAAATATTAACCCTACCATGAAAATGTGTTTGTAGACATATGGTAAGGACTATAGATTGTAAGCTCCACTGGAGCAGGGAATGATGTGAATGGACAAATATTATTTGTAAAGCCCTGTGGAATACATGTGCGCTATATAAATTGCTGGTACAGGTTGAGTATCCCATTTCCAAATATTCCGAAACAGAATATTTTTGAGTGAGACTGTTTACTTATGGCTCAATGTACACAAACTTTGTTTAATACTCAGTTATTAAAAATATTTGTATTAAATGACCTTCAGGCTGTGTGTAAAAGAATTGTGTGAATGTACACACACTTTGTTTAATACTCAAAGTTATTAAAAATAATGGCTTAAATGACCTTCAGGCTGTGTGTTTAAGGTGTATATGAAACAAATGCATTCTGTGCTTAGACTTAGGTCCCATCACCATGATATCTCATTATGGTATGCAATTATTCCAGAATACGGAAAACTCATATTTCCAAAATACTTCTTGTCCCAAGCATTTTGGATAAGGGATACTCAACCTGTAATAAAGAATCTGACTTCACAGCCCCTGAGTAAGTGAAAAGTAGGGTAACATTTTTATACTTAAATAGCATCATTTTACCAATAAAAACCATGTAATTTTTCAGGCGATTTTCTGTAAAAACCTCAAAAGGTTTGAATATGTATTCTATGGTGTTGTATAGATGGGAAATTATTTTTGGAACTTGCAGATGGGAATTACAAGTGTTTGTCCCAATCTTATTTGTCACATTTTTGCAGATCAGTGTGTTGACCAAACTTTTAAACACTTCACCTAGGTCCTGCACTGTAGACTTACCATGTGACACTGCCACAATTCTACTTTTACAATTGAATTGGGCAATTCATGAAAGTGTGTTTAATAAAAATAACCTCCATTGTATATAGTAAAGTGACTGGTGGCCCAGAGATGTGCATGAAGACTAGCAATGTTACGGATACTGTAATGGGCAAATAAATATGTCTGCAGTGATGTTTGGTGGGACACTGCCTGCAAGTGAATCCACCCATTAAGCAGGCGAGCCAAGTTATAATACTTTGTGGATAATTTTATGAAGCTGCACTAACTACAACAACAATGTGACTAAGGAAGATTTCAGTAAAATCAAATGTGATTTTGCTAATGTTTTCCCCTCAAAAAAATGCCAAGACAAAAAAAAAAAAAAGACTTAATCCAATATGCTACAAAATAAAAGTGCTCTCTTTTTAAGATGTAAGGCATCCATTGACAGCATCTCAAACCTATAAGGCCAAAAGCCTCACCAAGTGTCAACCCAGGAACATAGTATTTTGGAGTCACAAATGAGGCGGTCCTAATAAATGTATTGTACAGGTAGTAATAAAGAGATCCCAACATTTTCTAGAAGCCCAAATTATATTCTACAGTGTACTAAATTCCTCAAAGTAGCTATCGCCTGAAAACACCTTGATCTACATAACCTAAACATACTTACATAATCAAAAATGATGCATATGTAAGCATCTGTGCCTGCAACAACCATACGCCTGGAGCGAGGAACTAGCACTGTACCACTAGCAAATAAATTCTGGAGCATTTAGGAACTAGTACTAGACCTGTAGATATTCTTCTGTTCAATCCAAGGATTGTTGTAATTAACAATCAGCAAATATATACTGTAATGCCATCCTTTATTACATCTCATACTACCCCACATGTAAACCTCTAAAAGAGTATAGGGATACTACAAGCACAAGGTTTAGCTTTGTTTACTTACAGAAAGTTTATCTGTCACTGTTTTCACCTTAATTGGGACATAGCATCTAAGGGTGTGTACACACGGTGAGATCCTTGCTATGCCCCATTTTCACTTGTGATTTCCCTTGAACTCCCCGGAGCCCAGATAGCACAGATTTATTTTGACTAACTTTTCTTGAGATATGGACTGTGTGTGCTTACGATTTTGGCTTATGTGAGATTTTGGCTTATGTGAGATGACATTGACATGTGAGAAGAACTAGATAGTACACCGATCTAGCAAGGATTGACTTGCCTGCACAGTCTATCTTTTCTTGCGATGCCGACCTGGCGGGACCGCGCATCGGGATCGAAAGGTGACTTTCACCTTGCGATCTGCACTAACTTTTCTTGCGATTTTGACTATATAGTCAAAATCGAAAGAAAATATCTCACCGTGTGTACACACCCTAAGAGTGGAAAATATGTTCTCATTTTATAGCTTATTTTGGAGCTCTACGTTTTGAGGGTTTTTTTTCCATTAATGAGACGAGCTATTTGTCCAATCGATAAGTCTCAGATATCCCAACTGGACGGGCATTTAAAATTGCCCACCCAGTTGTGATGTCATTGTTGGCAGTCCCTGCAACCAAAAGAAAAAAAATGGGGGGCCAGACTGCACACCATAATGAAACAGAGGTGCTATCATGCAGAGACTTGTAGTGCCACGCAGTTCAATGAAAAATGCAAGTGCACGCTTCAAACGCTAAGAATAATTATAAACTCCACAATTTAATATGTCGTAATAAGGTTTTTCGCAGCTGTCTGACCAAAAATGGGAGCTCACCTACCACAGCAAGGTGAACCTTTATGAGGTGGGTCCCTATATCCCTAATACTGACACATTATATAAATGTATCCAGGACTTACCTTTCATAGTGCTCATTCTATTGTGTAGAATGCAGCTAGCATCATCAGATGACCAATCATATGCACAGGCAAATGCAGATATATCTGCATTGGCTGTGTTGCTGGGACGACCCGATATGTTCCCGAAAAACGTTGTTCACAGACACATCAGGCTGTGCACACTGCCGATGCACTAGTGATATATTAATCATCAGCTGTACGAATGGTATATTGCATAGTGTAGAGCAGGCATTCCCAACCGCGGTCCTCAAGGCACACCAACAGTGCAGGTTTTAGTGATATCCAGGCTTCAGCACAGATGGTTAAATCAAAATAACTGAGCTACTAATTAAGTCACCTGTGTACAAGCCTGGATATCACTAAAACCAGGACTGTTAGTGCGCCTTGAGGACCGTGGTTGAGAAACACTGGTGTAGAGGTTCCCAAACTCGATCCTCAAGGCACCCCAACAGTGCAGGTTTTAAAGATATCCATAGCTCAGCACAGACTGTTAATTCATATTGACTGATTTACTAATTAAGTCACCTATTGCCCAGCATGGATATCCCCAAAACCTGGACCATTAAGGTGCCTTGAGGGCCACGTTTGGGAACCTCTGACATAGCAAGTACCCAGCCTAAAAGGACACAATCAACAATTCTGTGTAAATGCAAACATGATCAAACCATTTAGGCATAGCATTCAATGTAGTGCATGGGCATATCCAATAGCAGGAAATTGAACATATTCTTCTCCAGATGATTTCATGACACCAGCGGCTAACAATAACAGTACCAAATAGGGAGTAGCGACATTATATAAAAAAACACCACTTACTAAAAAACATAATGCAGCTCTCTGAAGTGGCTTAATAGACCATGCCAGTGGTTCCCAAACTTTTTTGAGTTACGGTGTCCTAGAGTAACAGGATTTTTTTCACAGCACCCCTAAGCCAAAAGTTTCTTGATTGAAAAAATAAGAATTTACTTACCGATAATTCTATTTCTCGGAGTCCGTAGTGGATGCTGGGGTTCCTGAAAGGACCATGGGGAATAGCGGCTCCGCAGGAGACAGGGCACAAAAAGTAAAAGCTTTAGGATCAGGTGGTGTGCACTGGCTCCTCCCCCTATGACCCTCCTCCAAGCCTCAGTTAGGATACTGTGCCCGGACGAGCGTACACAATAAGGAAGGATTTTGAATCCCGGGTAAGACTCATACCAGCCACACCAATCCCACTGTACAACCTGTGATCTGAACCCAGTTAACAGTATGATAACAGCGGAGCCTCTGAAAAGATGGCTCACAACAATAATAACCCGATTTTTGTAACTATGTACAAGTATTGCAGATAATCCGCACTTGGGATGGGCGCCCAGCATCCACTACGGACTCCGAGAAATAGAATTATCGGTAAGTAAATTCTTATTTTCTCTATCGTCCTAGTGGATGCTGGGGTTCCTGAAAGGACCATGGGGATTATACCAAAGCTCCCAAACGGGCGGGAGAGTGCGGATGACTCTGCAGCACCGAATGAGAGAACTCCAGGTCCTCCTCAGCCAGGGTATCAAATTTGTAGAATTTAGCAAACGTGTTTGCCCCTGACCAAGTAGCTGCTCGGCAAAGTTGTAAAGCCGAGACCCCTCGGGCAGCCGCCCAAGATGAGCCCACTTTCCTTGTGGAATGGGCTTTTACTGATTTTGGCTGTGGCAATCCTGCCACAGAATGTGCAAGCTGAACTGTACTACAAATCCAACGAGCAATCGTCGGCTTAGAAGCAGGAGCACCCAGCTTGTTGGGTGCATACAGGATAAACAGCGAGTCAGATTTTCTGACTCCAGCCGTCCTGGAAACATATATTTTCAAGGCCCTGACAACGTCAAGCAACTTAGAGTCCTCTAAGTCCCTGGTAGCCGCAGGTACCACAATAGGTTGGTTCATGTGAAATGCAGAAACCACCTTAGGTAGAAATTGAGGACGAGTCCTCAATTCCGCCCTGTCAGAATGAAAAATTAAGTAAGGGCTTTTATATGATAAAGCCGCCAATTCTGACACACGCCTGGCTGAAGCCAAGGCTAACAGCATCGACACCTTCCATGTGAGATATTTTAAGTCCACAGTGGAAAGTGGTTCAAACCAATGTGACTTTAGAAAACTCAACACCACATTGAGATCCCAAGGTGCCACTGGAGGCACAAAAGGAGGCTGTATGTGCAGGACCCCTTTTACAAATGTCTGAACTTCAGGTACTGAAGCCAGTTCTTTCTGGAAGAAAATCGACAGGGCCGAAATTTGAACCTTAATGGACCCTAATTTTAGGCCCATAGACAGTCCTTTTTGCAGGAAATGAAGGAAACGACCCAGTTGAAATTCCTCTGTAGGGGCCTTCTTGGCCTCACACCACGCAACATATTTACGCCAAATGCGGTGATAATGTTTTGCGGTTACGTCCTTCCTGGCTTTGACCAGAGTAGGGATGACTTCTTCTGGAATGCCTTTTTCCCTCAGGATCCGGCGTTCAACCGCCATGCCGTCAAACGCAGCCGCGGTAAGTCTTGGAACAGACAAGGCTCCTGCAGTAGCAGGTCCTTTCTTAGAGGTAGAGGCCACGGTTCGTCCGTGAGCATCTCTTGAAGTTCCGGGTACCAAGTCCGTCTTGGCCAATCCGGAACCACGAGTATAGTTCTTACTCCTCTCCTTCTTATGATTCTCAGTACTTTTGGTATGAGAGGCAGAGGAGGGAACACATACACTGACTGGTACACCCACGGCGTTACCAGAGCGTCCACTGCTATTGCCTGAGGGTCCCTTGACCTGGCGCAATATCTGTCCAGTTTTTTGTTGAGGCGGGACGCCATCATGTCCACCTTTGGTTTTTCCCAACGGTTTACAATCAGGTGGAAGACTTCTGGGTGAAGTCCCCACTCTCCCGGGTGAAGGTCGTGTCTGCTGAGGAAGTCTGCTTCCCAGTTGTCCACTCCCGGAATGAATACTGCTGACAGTGCTATCACATGATTTTCCGCCCAGCGAAGAATCCTTGCAGCTTCTGCCATTGCCCTCCTGCTTCTCGTGCCGCCCTGTCTGTTTACGTGGGCGACTGACGTGATGTTGTCCGATTGGATCAACACCGCCTGACCCTGAAGCAGAGGTTTTGCTTGACTTAGGGCATTGTAAATGGCCCTTAGTTCCAGAATGTTTATATGAAGAGACGTTTCCAGGCTTGACCACAGGCCCTGGAAATTCCTTCCCTGTGTGACTGCTCCCCAGCCTCTCAGGCTGGCATCCGTGGTTACCAGGATCCAATCCTGAATGCCAAATCTGCGGCCCTCTAGTAGATGAGCACTCTGCAGCCACCACAGGAGAGACACCCTTGTCCTTGGCGACAGGGTTATCCGCTGATGCATCTGCAGATGCGATCCGGACCATTTGTCCAGTAGATCCCACTGAAATGTTCTTGCATGGAATCTTCCGAATGGAATCGCTTCGTAAGAAGCCACCATTTTCCCCAGGACCCTCGTGCACTGATGCACTGAGACCTGTCCTGGTTTTAAGAGGTTCCTGACTAGCTCGGATAACTCCCTGGCCTTCTCCTCCGGGAGAAACACCTTCTTCTGGACTGTGTCCAGAATCATTCCTAGGAACAGTAGACGTGTCGTTGGAATCAGCTGCGATTTTGGAATATTTAGAATCCACCCGTGCTGACGTAACACTACCTGAGATAGTGCTACTCCGACTTCTAACTGTTCCCTGGATCTTGCCCTTATCAGGAGATCGTCCAAGTAAGGGATAATTAAAATGTCTTTTCTTCTTAGAAGAATCATCATTTCGGCCATTACCTTGGTAAAGACCCGAGGTGCCGTGGACAATCCAAACGGCAGCGTCTGAAACTGATAATGACAGTTTTGTACTACAAACCTGAGGTACCCTTGGTGAGAAGGGTATATCGGGACGTGGAGATAAGCATCCTTGATGTCCAGAGACACCATATAGTCCCCTTCTTCCAGGTTTGCTATCACTGCTCTGAGTGACTCCATCTTGAATTTGAACCTTTTTATGTAAGTGTTCAAGGATTTCAGATTTAAAATTGGTCTCACCGAGCCGTCCGGCTTCGGTACCACAAACAGCGTGGAATAATACCCCTTTCCTTGTTGCAGGAGGGGTACCTTGATTATCACCTGCTGGGAATACAGCTTGTGAATGGCTGCCAAAACTGCCTCCCTGTCGGAGGGAGACTTTGGTAAAGCAGACTTCAGGAAACGACGAGGGGGAAACGCCTCGAATTCCAGTTTGTACCCCTGCGATACTACCTGTAGAATCCAGGGATCCACTTGCGAGTGAGCCCACTGCGCGTTGAAATTCTTGAGACGGGCCCCCACCATATCTGAGTCTGCTTGTAAAGCCCCAGCGTCATGCTGAAGACTTGGCAGAAGCAGGGGAGGGCTTCTGCTCCTGTGAAGCGGCTGCATGGTGCAGTCTTTTTCCTCTTCCTCTGCCCCGGGGCAGAAAAGAGTGGCCTTTTGCTCGCTTGTACTTATGGGAACGAAAGGACTGAGTTTGAAAAGACGGTGTCTTTTTCTGCTGATGTGGAGTGACCTGGGGTAAAAAGGTGGATTTTCCAGCCGTTGCCGTGGCCACCAGGTCCGATAGACCAGCCCCAAATAACTCCTCCCCTTTATACGGCAATACTTCATGTGCCGTTTGGAATCCGCATCCCCTGACCACTGTCGCGTCCATAACGCTCTTCTGGCAGAGATGGACATAGCACTTATTCTTGATGCCAGGGTGCAAATATCCCTCTGTGCATCACGCATATATAGTAGTGCATCCTTTAAATGTTCTATAGTTAACAAAATATTGTCCCTATCCAGGGTATCAATATTCTCGGTCAGGGAATCCGACCATGCGACTCCAGCACTGCACATCCAGGCTGAGGCGATTGCTGGTCGCAGTATAACACCAGTATGTGTGTATATACTTTTTAGGATATTTTCCAGCCTTCTATCAGCTGGTTCTTTGAGGGTAGCCGTATCAGGAGACGGTAACGCTACTTGTTTTGATAAACGTGTGAGCGCCTTATCTACCCTAGGGGGTGTTTCCCAACGCGCCCTAACCTCTGGCGGGAAAAGATATAATGCTAATAATTTTTTAGAAATTAGCTGTTTTTTATCGGGGGAAACCCACGCTTTTTCACACACCTCATTTATTTCCTCTGACTCAGGAAAAAATATTGGTAGTTTTTTCTCTCCCCACATAATACCCTTCTTTGTGGTACTTGTAGTGTCAGAAAGGTTCAATGCCTCTTTCATTGCCGTGATCATGTAACGTGTGGCGCTACTGGACATTACGTTTGTCTCGTCACCGTCGACACTAGACTCAGTATCTGTGTCAGGGTCTGTGTCGACCCACTGAGGTAACGGGCGTTTTAGCGCCCCTGACGGTGTCTGAGACGCCTGGACAGGCACTAATTGATTTGCCGGCTGTCTCATGTCGTCAACAGTTTTCTGCAAATTGCTGACATTATCACTTAATTGTTTAAATACAATCATCCAGTCAGGTGTCGACTCCCTAGGGGGTGACATCACCAACACAGGCAACTGCTCCGCCTCCACATAATTTTCCTCCTCATACATGTCGACACACGCGTACCGACACACAGCACACACACCGGGAATGCTCTGATAGAGGACAGGACCCCACTTAGCCCTTTGGAGAGACAGAGGGAGAGTCTGCCAGCACACACCCAGCGCGCTATATATATATATATATATATATATATATATATATATATATACACAGGGATAACCTTATATAAGTGTTATTCCCTTATAGCTGCTGTTATTATCGTTATTTGCTGCCAAAAATGCCCCCCCTTCTCTTTTTTACCCTGATTCTGAAGCAGGACTGCAGGGGAGAGTCAGGGAGCCGTCCTTCCAGCGGAGCTGTGAGGGAAAATGGCGCTTGTGTGCTGAGGAGATAGGCTCCGCCCCTTCACGACGTCCTTATCTCCCGCTTTTCTGTGTAAAATGGCAGGGGATTAAAATACATCCATATAGCCCAGGAGCTATATGTGATGTATTCTGTTTTGCCACCTAAGGTATTCCGTTATATTGCGTCTCAGGGCGCTCCCCCCCCAGCGCCCTGCACCCTCAGTGACCGGAGTGTGAAGTGTGCTGAGAGCAATGGCGCACAGCTGCGGTGCTGTGCGCTACCTTAGTCTGAAGACAGGATGTCTTCTGCCGCCGATTTCACCGGACCTCTTCGTCTCTTCTGGCTCTGTAAGGGGGACGGCGGCGCGGCTCCGGTGACCCATCCAGGCTGAACCTGTGATCGTCCCTCTGGAGCTAGTGTCCAGTAGCCTAAGAAACCCGATCCACTCTGCACTCAGGTGAGTCCGTTTCTTCTCCCCTTAGTCCCACGATGCAGTGAGCCTGTTGCCAGCAGGACTCACTGAAAATAAAAAAATAAAAAACCTAACTAAACTTTTATTCTAAGCAGCTCAGGAGAGCCACCTAGATTGCACCCTTCTCGGCCGGGCACAAAAATCTAACTGAGGCTTGGAGGAGGGTCATAGGGGGAGGAGCCAGTGCACACCACCTGATCCTAAAGCTTTACTTTTTGTGCCCTGTCTCCTGCGGAGCCGCTATTCCCCATGGTCCTTTCAGGAACCCCAGCATCCACTAGGACGATAGAGAAATTCAGGAAAAAAAATCTTAAAGTAATGTGTTTATATGTCATCTTTAGGTTCAGTTGTGTGGTGATGTACATAATTCACTTCTGTTTGTCCACATATTTAATGATTGGCAGCCACCAGCACTGGTTTTGTATATTACATTGACCGTAAATAATTTGAATTGGTCCTGGGCCACCAGCCATGTGCCCCCTTGCAAGTACCCCGAGATGCCACGGCAAACAGTTTGAGAACCACTAGACTAAGCTTTAAACCTAAAACAGTTTTCTTTATTTTTTAAGCTAGTAAGCCACTTATTATATACATGTATTTCCAGATCTCTCTCACAGGGGGGAGTTCAATTGTTTTTTTTTTTTTTTGTCTCCTCTAAGTGATGGACAACAGTCTGATATTCAATTGTTTTGAAGATTGTGCAAACAATACACACCTACAATGGCCACTTTAATGGGTACACCATTAGAATACTGGATAAGACCTCCTTTGGCTCCAGAACAGCTCTTTGTGACAGATTCAAGTAGTTCCCGATAGAGATTCTGATCCATGCTGACCCAATAGCATCACTCAGCTGCTGTAGATTTGTGGGCTGCACATTCATGCAGCGACTCTTCCATTCCACCACATACCTAAGGAGCTCTATTGGTTTGAGATTGTAGGTTGTGGCATTTAAACAAAGCCCTACTGGTATTAAAGGTGCTAATATGGGCCAAGAAATCATTCCTCACACCAACACATCACCACCAGAATGAACCATGGATTCATGTTGACTAACCCAAATTCTGACCCTACCATACACTTGTTGCAGCAGTAATTAGGATTGGTCAGTTCAAGCAACATGTTCCAATCTTGAACTGTCCAGTCTTGGTGAGCCTGAGCCCACTGTAGCCTCAGTATCCAGCTCTAAGCTAACAGGTGCGAAACCTGGGGTTGTCTTCTGCTGCTTTAGGCCATCCACTTTAAGGTTCGACATACTGTACATTCAGAGGCTCTTCTACATACCACTGTTGTAATGCATGGTTTTCCAAGTTCTACCCCTTTCAGACCACCAGCTTGTAACTCGGATTATTGCACATGAAAGCGCAGTAACCCGGGTTGCTGTGTGGTCTGAAAGGGGCCAGGGAAAATATTCTGGGTCGAGTGACCCAGTGTTTCAACCCTGAAAGCAACCAGGTTTGAATATGGCGTCAAACTGGGTCGCTGTGCAGTGTGAACGGGTTGACTGATTGATGCGACCTGTTTCCCATTATCACTATAGGTAGTGTTCACTCTAAGCTTCTTTCGCAGGGCAATGCACCCTGCCCCTTTTCTTATTGACAGAAAGCACCCTGCCCGTTTGTGCCCGCCCTGCTAATCACCAAAGGACTGCCATCTCCCAGCGCCGTCACTCCTTCCCCCGCCGCGCTGATAGCTCTCAGTTGAAGGTGGAGATAGGGTCAGCGTGGAGGAGCAGCCAATCAGAGCCTGCGGTGTCTCCCGCCCGCCAGTCCTCCGTCATGCTTTGAAATTCCCTTTCACCACGGCGCTGCGCGGCCACGGCTATTCCTCCTCACCACGGCGACCTGGGCTCCGCCGTCAGCATCAGGAGACTGGACCCGTTGACCCGGCACAGCCCCCTCCTCCGCATCTGCCCATCCTCCCCTCCCTCTCAGTGCTCTCTCACCCTGGTGCAGTGTGCCTCAGTGCTCTCTCTCCCTGGTGCAGTGTGCCTCAGTGCTCTCTCTCCCTGGTGCAATGTGTATAACGTGCTCTCTCTCCCTGGTGCAATGTGTATAACGTGCTCTCTCCCTGGTGCAGTGTGCCTCAGTGCTCTCTACCTGGTGCAATGTGTATAACGTGCTCTATCTGGTGCAATATGTATAACGTGCTCTACCTGTCGCAGTGTGTATAGGTGGTTCTACCTGGTGCAATGTGTATTAGGTGCACTACTGTGTGGTGTAATGTGAATTGCCACTATTATGTGGGCATGCCCCTTCCCCACGAAACAACGCCTCTAAATTTTTGCTGCGCGTCTTCGGCGCGCACTGTCCATGCTTTCACCTATTGGAATGAGAGCACCAAGCATTATAGTATGTACCTAATTTTGCCCTTCTAACTTAAAAATGTGCCCTCCCGAATGAAAAATGTGCCCTCCCCGTGATCAGCACCCTGCCCTAAAAAAATCCTAGAGTGAACACTAATAGGGACAGGCTTGGCGGTCATCTAATCTCCAAGCACCACCTCTACACGCATCACCAAACCGGCAAAATGCCGGGCTGGGGACACCAGTGTGAAAGGGGCCTGAGAGTATTCGCACTTCGGAAGCACCCGTGTGCGGCTCCAGGGCGCAACCCGACAAATGCAGTCTGAAAGGGGAATTAGTCACCTTCTTGTCAGCTCTCACAAGCCTGGACAATCTATGCTAAATGTCCCACAGAACTGCCACTCACTATTTTTTATTTGGGGAACCATTTTTATGTAAACTCTAGAACAGGCTTTACCACTCTCTGTCCTCAAGGTAGTACACTTACAGTCCAGGTTTTAGCAATATCCATGCTTGAGCACAAATGACAATTAGTAACTCAGTTACTTTGATTTAACCATCTGTGCTGAAGCCTGGATATCACTTAAACCTGCACTGTCAGCGTGCCTTGAGGACTGATGTTGGCAATGCCTGCTCAAGAGCAAATGTTCTCAAACTTTGTTTGCAGGACCCCTCACAGTGCATGTTTTGCAGGTCTCCTCACAGAATCGCAAGTGAAATAATTAGCATCACCTGTGGACCTTTTAAAATGTGTCAGTGAGTAATTAATACACCTGCTGGGTTACCTGGAAAACATGCACTGTGTGGGATCCCGAGGACAGAGTTTGAGAACCTGTGCTCTATAGTAGGCCTGGCCAACCTATGGTTTTCCAGCTGTTGTGAAACTACACAGCCCAGCATGCTGTGCCACAGTTTTAGCAATCCCTGTGGCAAAAAATGTGGCGTGGCATGGCATGTTGCGATGTGTAGTTTCACAACAGCTGGAGAGCCACAGGTTGGCCAGGCCTGCTCTAGCGTGTTGTGTGTGAAAATCCCAAGGGATCTGCAGTGTTTGACATACTCAATCCACATCTGACACCAATAATCAACTCTACGGTCAGGCACTTATGCTGGGAACACACCTAAAAATGTATCTGTCTGATGGAAACAAAAATCTGGTGATGTACAGTGCCTTGCTAAAGTATTCACCCCCAAACAAGTCAGGGACAAAGTTGTTGAGAAGTACAAGTCAGGGTTGGGTTATAAAAAAATATCCAAATCTTTGATGATCCCCCGTAGCACCATCAAATCAATCATCTTCAAATGGAAAGAACATGGTACCACAACAAACCTGCCAAGAGAGGGCCGGCCACCAAAACTCACAGACCGGGCAAAGAGGGCATTAATCAGAGAGGTCAAAGTTAACCCTGAAAGGGCTGCAGAGTTCCACAGCAGAGAGTGGTGTATCTGTGCATAGTGTTCATTCTAGCACCCTGCACCTTTCAAATCCAGTGCAGTTCCTCTTCCCTTCCTGGGGTGTCGCTCTCTGCTCTGGTGCTTCTCGGCACACACAGGTCTGTATCACAGCATTGAGTAATAGATCAGAGTGTGCTGAGAAGCACCACAGCAGAGAGCGACACCCCAGGCAGGAAAGAGGAACTGCACGGATTTTGAAAGGTGCAGGGTGCTAGAATGAACACTATGTGCATGTGACCACAATAAGCCGTACACTCCATAGATATGGCCTTTATGGAAGAGTGACCAGAAAAATGCCATTACTTAGTTTTAAAAATAAGAAGGCACGTTTTGAGTTTGCCAAAAGGCATGTGGACGACTCCCCAAATGTATAGAGGAAGGTGCTCTGGTCAGATGAGACTAAAATTTAACTTTTCGGCCACCAAGGAAAACGCTATGTCTGGCGCAAACACGACACATCCCATCACCCCAAGAACACCATCCCCACAGTGAAACATGGTGGTGGTGGCAGCATCATGCTGTGGGGATGTTTTTCAGCAGCAGGGACTAGGAAACTGTTTCGAGTCGAGGGAAAGATGGATGGTGCTAAATACAGGGATATTCTTGAGCAAAACCCGTTTCAGTCTGCCTGTGATTTGAGACTGGGACAGAGGTTCACTTTCCAGCAGGACAATGACCTGAAACATACTGCTAAAGCAACACTCGAGTGGTTTAAGGGGAAACATTTAAACGTGTTAGTCAAAGCCGAGATCTCAATCCAATTGAGAATCTGTGGTCAGACTTGAAGATTGCTGTTCATAAGCGGAAACGATCCAACACGAAGGAGCTGGAGCAGTTTTGTCTTGAGGAATGGGCAAAAATCCCAGTGGCAAGATGTGGCAAAGCTCAAAGATCCTTATTAAAAGCGACTTGCAGCTGTAATTGCCGCAAAAGGGGGCTAGACAAAGTACTGACTTTAGGGGGGGTGAATAGTTATGCATGCTGAAGTTTTCTGTTATTTTGTCTTATTTTTTGTATCCAAAAAAAAAAAACATCTTCAGAGTTGTAGGCATGTTCTGTGAATGAAATGATGCAAACCTTCAAATAATCCATTTTAATTCCAGGTTGTGAGGCAACAAAACATGAAAAATGCAAAGGGGGGTGAATACTTTAGCAAGGCACTGCACGTATGGAAAAGCTGTAAAACGGACAAAAATGATTGTTCGGATAGATTTGTTAAATCAAACGGATTTAACCAATTTGTCTGAAAGACAAATCCTGTTTTCCAGGGTTTGGGTGCAAATGGTCAATTGTTATTTGCTCCAATACATTACCAAATTTATGTTCCCACTAGAGTGGCCAGATGCTTTAGACCACGTCTTCTCCATTCAGGTGCTTGGACTGAACCCTCTTGACTATGGCCCTAATAAAGACCTGGTCACTGCAGTGATCGCAGGCTGAAGCCCTATGTGGTGTGCGCAAGCTCAGCGTGCGCACAGGGAGATGTGAAAGCATCTCACTGGTGCAATCGTCTCTACCTGATTGACAGGCAGTTGCGGGCGTGTCAGCAACGTTGGCACAATGCAGGGGTGTCCGTACCGTTGCTGGAGCGGGCCGCGGCGGATGCGCGACGTCACATGCAGCAACTGCGACCCAAAATATTGCGGGTAGCTGCCTGCCTCCACAGCTAGACTGCATAGGCAGAGAGCTACTTGCCAGGTGTGAAAGCGCTTTTGCGTTTCAGCAGGGAGGGGGAGCATGGCATAATGGGCGGACCAGCCCTGTGCTGGGTGTCCCCCCGCATGTCAAAGATTTTGATTGTAGATGTGCATTTTTTCACACATCTGCGATCAGCTCTGAATCAGACCGTATGTCTGCATACTTCTATGTATTGAGTTGGTGCAATATGACCATGGCACTCGCACCCAGTGGCACAAACAACTGAATATGGCGTGAGAAAACAACTAAATTCCATGGGGGCGGTTCAATTTTTTTTTTTTTTAGATGCACCCAAAGAGACTAGGTTTAGCCACAAACAGTGGCTAACCCCATCTTAAGTCCTGGTTAGGGCTCCCAAACTCCCGCTGTGTTGAGACTCTGCTGGAATTCCAGTAACAGCAACCTACAGTAAATAACCCTGATTTTGCCCCTAAATCACACATTTTTGTTTGTAGTCCATTACAAGTATGCATTAAAATACACGACTGTAAGGCAGGGATAGGCAACGTATGGCACTCCAGATGCTGTGAAATTACACATCCCAGCATATCAAACCGCAATTGTAGCATGCCATAACAGCAAAACTGTGGCAGGACATGCTGTGATGTCAAGTTCCACAGCAGCTGACGTGCCGCATGTTGCCATCCAGAATTACTGGCCACTGTTAAGTGCAGCTGTGTGCATTACAATGCTCCTAACGGAATTGACCACGAAGAATGTAATCCAGAAATTACTTATTGAGGGGCATATTTATTAAGTTTGGTGAAGTGATAAAAGTGGAAGGTGATCAAGGACCAGCCAGTCAGCTCCTAACTGTCATTTTTCAAACTCAGCCTGTGACATGACAGTTAGGATCTAATTGGCTGGTACTTTATCACTTCACCGAGCTTAGTAAATCTGCCCCTCGGTATGTTGCTTTGACACTAGTTTCAGAATAACAGTATATATAAAAACAAAAAGCAGGACATAAGAGCCATTTAATGGCACCCAAACAATTTAACTTAAAACTAAAAAACTAAGGTCACAAACTTCTAAAAATGCAATACTGCATGCTGTGACTCTGGTACACCTACGGGATATAACGTACAGTGCCTAAATGTATACATTTCATCATAACAGCAAGATACTAATACACAGGTAAAATTGCAAATGAACCTCAGACAGACATGATCAAGGGACATCTGCCCAGTAAACTGTACCAGATGCTCCAAGCGCAAACATGGAGGATTGGGGACTAAATTACCACTGTAGAAGTTGGACAGCTCTCAACCACCACGCACATCCTCCCACAGTATAACTGACCTATGTTTATCATTTTAAGCTGTAAATGTATTAAAAATGACATCAAAATACCTGTATATTCACTAGTGCATTGCCTTATTTAATAGATGCATCACATATTTCCTACAAGACGGACTCTAGTCATGTAAATATGTAATGTGCGGCACATACATGCCATTCCAAAATATCTGGATGTGCGACAGTAGCACCGAGTATTTCTGGTCAGGGTAAGCAGCTCCTTAGGCAGGGGTACACTAGCATCTGACACTGGGGTAAGAAGCCTTTGCTGAGCATTGCTTAAGACAATTGTCAATATCTGACGAGTTCACTTTCTGTGGAGGGGGGGCTTTAATAAAAATAAATAAATGTCAAGGTGAACTGGGTCATCCGTGCATCCTGGTGCTGCAGAGGACCTGGGGCAAAGCCCGTTACTGCTGGCAGGGAGGGAGGGGGAGAGGTAACCTGCAGCAGGTGATCACACAGATACCCCATCCCTGCATCCAGGAAAACGGGCTCGCCAAGGATGGGCTGCGGGAGCCGGGGAGAGCCTCTAGGCTTCCACCCGTGTGCCCGAAGGGATGGTCGCGAAGGGGTGACCCCCTTCAGAGCCGGCCACCAGGGAGGAGGAGCGGTGGGAGGGTGAGCCGAGGAGGTGGGGGGTTCAGGAGGACAGATGCCCTCCCTCCCCCTAGGGGGGTTGTCTGCGATCCAGCCTGGGCTCATTACTTACCGCTCCGGCACCAGCGCCGCCACCACCGGGGAACCGAGCCGCAGCTGGCTGCCTGCAGAACGGGCGCAGACGGCGGGAGCGTCCTACCCACAATGGGCGGGCACAGAGGGAAGAAAGTGGGTGGCCGTAAGTCCGGAGCAGACACAGGAAGTGCGGTTCCCGGGTGCTTTGTGTGTTTTATGTGCCCGGTGTGTGCTGCGGGGGTGTGCGGGGAGGAGGCCGGGGAGGCCTGCGTGACGCCTGCGAGGCCTGCGGCCTAGCTCTTACCTGCCCGCCGCCGCCTTGGTCGCTCTCGTCGCTGCTGTGGCCGTGCTGCAGGTACTCGTTCTGTCCGTCGATCTCCAGGGCGGACATCTCCTCTCGCTTAACGGGCTGCTCCGGAGCTGGGGGGGGGGGGAGAAAAGACAGAGCGTCAGGCGGACGGGGAGCGCCATTGCTGGTGCCCGCGGGGCTTCCCCTTCCCCCTCCCTCCTCCTGTCCCTCACACCCAGACGGCGCCCTCCCGCCTCGGCTGCCCGGGGTGTGAGGGCGCGGGCGGGCTACGTACCGGTCATGGTGTCGGCGGCAGGATCGTAAGGGTAAACCAGAAAAAGAAAAAAAAAAAAAGAATCCCGGCAGCGGCACAGAGTCTCCAAAGGGAAGCGCTGGCGGGCCCGGGCAGGCTGCGCAGGCCGAGCTTGGCGGGTTACACGCGTGACATGGTTGGAGTGGGGCCGTCACGGGCGCGCTGCGGACGGAGCGGACCAGGCGCGTTTTTTTTTTTTTTTTCCTATTTTTGATTGACGGTGCGGGAAACACAAAAGGTGGGGCTTGCAGCCAGTACGGGGAAAGCGTGTGACGTCAGACGCACGGAAGGGGCCGCCTCCCCCTCCGGTACGCCATTGGAGGTGGAGATACGCTGGGGTGACGCTGATTGGCCGGCGGAAGCGTCCGTCATTTCGCGTTGGTCTCTCTGGCGTGTTTTTTTTTTTCCTTCTCATACCTCACCGCCGTCACCAACTCGGGCGCGCGGGCGGCTTCCTGCGTGACGTGCGCGCTCCCCATGTTTACCATCGCAGACAATGAGAGAGGGGGACGCAGCTACGCGCCCGCCGCTGCTGCGTGTTCTTCCCGCCGCTGCCGTTCTGGCCTAGTCCTCCAGTTGCACGACTCAGCAACGGCAGGCCCAGTTGCGTACCAATGAGGCCTGTAACAGTAACCAGTCACGCATAACGCAGTTTTATAAATGTTAATAAAGAGAAGGGAAAATAAATCCGCAGTTGTGTGGCGTGTCACTACAACCCCCAGCATGCCTAGGAGGCCTGACCTAGCCCAACCTCTGCAGATGCCAATGTGCAGTTGATTGGGGATGGCTCTGAAAAATGAAATTTTAGCTGCAGAACCATTTTTTGGGGTGATTAGTAAGAACTTATGATGGCATAAAACACCCTATCACACTATACCTGTGTTTCCCACCCTCAGTGCACAGGGCACGCTAAAGCTGGGTACATACATAATGGTGCAAACAAAAAATAAGGTTTGTTGGCGCTGGACAGATCCGTGTGAATAACAATTGGAATCAGCAGCCACCTCGTGAGGAGGTAGCCAGCCTCCTCAGCAATAGAACAATTAAAAACAAACACCAGGCCGGCGCTTAACTCCAATAATGATAGCAAGTATATTAAAAATAATTTATTAAGCTAGCATCAGAAAAATCAAAAAAATACACAAAAATTAAAAAATATATTAATAATAGACCAATGTTAAATAGCACATAAAACTTGGGTATATTGCACCTCAGTAATTAGCATTATACATGCATAATGGTGCAATGCATTGTAGAGCTGGGTACACACTAGAGTGATGTGTACCCAACCAATACTTTGGCCTGGTGGGCAGACGTTGAGCAATGTTTGTTCTGTCCTTCAGGTTTGATGGGCAGCACATCAAACTAGACGATGCCGTTAGTGACCGCGGGCACCTACATATCGGGCATGTGCCCTGCCTGATGTGTGTTGATGTGAGCACTGTGTCGGTCCAATCAGCCGGATCAGATGACATAACGCTCAGTGTGTACCCAGCTTTACAATATATCAAGTCGCTGTGCGCACTACATGATCCGGAGTACGATCATCGATGACGCGATCTATCGTTACATGCATAATGTCCATGGCATCGTCCCATCTGATGTGCAGCATGTCATTTGGAAAGATGGGGGTACACATTATAAGACAGTTGCTGTGATGGTCATTAGTGTTGCCTCCATCAATGGTTACAATCGATGGTGATGGTGTCACAAACCATCGATGGTATGCAACTATTCTGTGCATTATCCCATCATTAATTATGCACATGCGCAGAGGCTACCGCTGTTTCATTGTGAAGTCAGGAGTGGAGCTGAGCTGTGAGTGACAGCTCAGCCTATACAAGAGCCGGGCTTCCCGTTCCCGCCTCTCACAAACAGTGTAAGTGGCAGGGGCAGTGCAGGGCTTCTGGCTGAAAGCCTAGCAGCCCTGTTAAAGTAAAAGCACGGCTGAAAACGGCCGGGGGGAGTAAGAAAACCATCGGGCAAGCAGATATCATTGATGTTGTATCTGGTTATGCACCATCGATGGTAAAAGTATTCAACATTGTCCATGGACCATCAATGGTTTTGGTTTCAAATCATTGATGGTCAATGGCCATCCCTACCCAGCATCATCCAATGTATATTGCACAGTGTGTACCCAGCTTATGTTCCAAGGATATCCATGCTTCTGCAAATATGGTTAAATAAAAAAAAATAACAGGTACTACTTAAGTTCAAGCTCAGGTATGGCTATCCTTAAAACCTGGACGAGAAGTTTGTAAACCTTACTCTGTTAACTCCTAGTTGCTATGGACCGAAAGAAATAAGTAACATTTTGGTTTGTCACAGCTTGAATTAACATAGGGATGGCCATCGGTGTGGTCACCATCAATGGTTGCCATGATGGCAATAATTTAAGTGGCCATCCATGGCAGTCTATTATGCAATGGATGCCCACTTGTGATTTCACTAACTGATTGTCATCCCTTTTCTGTGACTGACTGGATCTGTGTCCCGGATCCTTGGAGGGGAATATTTTTTTTTTCAATTATTATGCTGTGCCAATGTCGTCGATGGAGGGAAACCATCTGGTTCTCCCCCCATCGATGGCAAAAGTATTCTACCTCTGCCATAAACCATCGATGATTGTGAATCAACGATGGTCGATGGCCATTCCTAAATTAACATGCATACCACGCAGTGATTTTGATTACCATATGTATGCACGCTCCCACTTAATGCACAATTCCATTGAAAAAGGCTTGTTTGAGTGGTGGCACTGTAATTCTGGCTGGTAATAGCCATGTTAAGTGTGGGGAAAAATAGGGAAGCGCTGTGTCCCAAAAAAGTGCAAACTAAACTTAATAACATACAAAATTATAGCAAGTGTTGTCTAGCAAAATAAATGCTATACAAAATTTTGTGGGGCATAAAAAATGCCTTAAGGTAATTTTTGTGTAATTTTAAGCCACTTTGTAAAAACCAATTTGTAAGAAAAATAAAAAATAAAAAAACCTATGACTCCCAGAACATCTTGGGCACATTTCCACTTGCAGCTGAAGGCAGTGGCGTAAGTTCATCACAGTTGCCCGGAGGCAAGATGAATATTGGTGCCCTCCTATTTCCTAAATTACCTATGACCTGTTACACTGACAGCAGACACTTTACTGATGGAGCTATTTGCTCCTGTAGAGGAAGCATGAGAATTAAAACTATATGAAGTTATGTGTAATTGTCAGAGAAGTATCTTCATATAGTTAAAATTCTCATATTTCCTATACAGGAGCAAACAGCTTCATCAGCAAGGTGTCTGCTTCCAGTGTAATAGGTTGTGGTTTCTAATCCTGGGTGTGATACCTGTAAAATGTGTATATTCAGTATAATAAAGAGGGTGTGATTTATAAGGTGCAGGGACCAGTGAGGAAGTCGGCCACTGAAAAGACAGCGACAGCTATCAATTAACTTAATTGAATGATGTCACAGAATGAGAGGAGAGGTGCCCCCCTTCAGAGCAGGAGCCCGGCGGCAGATGACTCCGTTGCCTCCCAGAGTTCTGCCTCTGTCTGAAGGAGTGTAACTGGGTGGTAAAGAAGATTTGCATTTAGCTAATATCACCCACATACTGCTTCTTTATCTATGCAAAATGTCTCCAGCAGCCTCACTGCAAGGTGCATGCCCACTTCCTATTACTTGCCATTTGCTCTGTAAAAGGAAATTGTGTCTACCTTTGTGGGTTCACCCGAACATGCATGAAAATAATAAACTAAAAATTCATATCCAACCTACTACCACTCTATAAACACCCCCTTCATTAATTTAAACTTTTATATTGTCATAACATACTGTTCAGTCTTCATTACGTGGGTCATTTTAGTGAGTTTCAGTGATATGCATTACATTGGTAGATAAGGATTTTCTTGTGAAGACTGTGCATGACAGGTATATTTATTTACGAACAGTTATTTATCTAGCACACATACATTACACAAAACATTTACATAGAATATTTCATTCACCTCAGTCCCTGTCCCAGTGGATCTTGCAATATATATTCCATGCTTGCCTACTTTCAATTTCTTCTCTACGGGAGAAGCACGGAGAGGAGACGCTGCAGGAGACTCCGGGGGGCGGGGCTTGGCTTTGACATCATCAAGCCCCGCCCTCACATCGGGAAAAGTTGCGATTTGCGGGTCCGCAGGAAGGGGGCGGGGCTAAAATGCTGCAATTTGCGTCATTTTAACTCCTTCCCCACCCCACAGATCCGGGAATACGGGGGATTATCTCTCCATCCTGCCCGCATCACTAGGGTGCGAGCAGGATGCGGGAGACCTGCCTGCTCTTCCGGGGGTGCAGGGGGCTACCCCAAAAATCGGGAGCCACCCGCAGCTTCCGGGAGAGTAGGCAAGTATGATATATTCCCTATCATATGAACACAGATACACAGTAGGGTTAATTTTTTGTGAGCTATATATCACAAGATCTAATCTTTTCCATCTCAGCGAGTGCCATAAAATTAGATCCTTTTGCAGGATTGTTGGTTGCCCTCATGGAAAATAAGAGTGCCTCCCTAGATGTACTGCTTTATCTCATGTAAATAAACTTGCTGCAAAACTATTATCTCATTAGTAAGGGCATTCGTTTCCCAAGACCACTTTCCAGTTTCTCCCATTAATGGTGCAATATGTTATACCCCTGCAATTCAGGTACAAATCCCAGTAAAAATTGGTGCATGATCTCACAAATCTGCATTTTTGCAGTTCAATAATGAGGCTGATTGGGCCTTTTTCAGGTTTGGTTGTTAGTGCTTCTTTCACACGGTTTTCCAATTATTGGGAAGCTGCGCAGGACCCATACTGTGCATGTGCAGTACGGGTCCTGCATCCCCGGATACAGTGAGGCTGCAGGCGTCAGGGGGCTGACAGTCTGCAGCAATCTGAGTGTGGGGAGAGCGCGGCGATGGGCTCCACTTTGTGGGAGTGCCAAGGCCAGAGTCTCTGTCTTCCAATGGAGATTTCCTGGCCTTAGCGACGGAGCTGCGGCAGCTAGCCTACGTAACCTCAGGGTTACTCAGCTGGCCAATGGTGTCACAGAGCAACCCGGTGCTACATACACGGACGCAGCACTGGATCACACATGCATACAGGAGGCGTCTATTCATACCAGACGCCTTCTGCTGCATTACCATATGTAAGCATCACTGCTGCTTTCAAGGAGCAATTATGCAGCAGCTTTGCTTAATACTACCGAACATAGGCGTGCGCAGCACATTTTTTTATTAGTGGGTGCACCGTCCGAGAGGCGTGTCTAGCACCACCTACTGGGTGTATCCAGCACCGCCTATTGGCATTCCTTTCTATTACATATGCACCTTACCTATATGGTGGTTTCTCACAATGGGGAACCTCTGAAAAAAACGTATTCTCCCTGAGCAGAGAGCATCTTCAGTCAGTATTCACAATTCATGAGGGATATGACATGGTCCGAAAGATGCCTGTTTGTGTAGGAATATAACCAATGTCATCATCATACAACAGAGGTTCAACCAGACTCGTGTCACCTCCTTCTCTCTGCATCTCTCAGCCACATCATCATCTCCTGCCTGTGTCTCTCAGCCACACCATCATCTACCCCCTGCATTATCTCTCAGCCACGCCATCATCTCCCATCTATATCTCTCGCAATCCCCTTCACTTTGTCTATCATCCTCCCCCCTTCACTCTGTCTCTGAGCCTCCCACCCTTTTCTCTGTGCCTCCCCCCTTCACTCTGTGTCTCTCAGCATCCCACCCTTCACTCTGTGCCACTCAGCAGTAGTGTGGAGCAAGGGGGCAGGATAGGAGGAGTAGTGTGGAGCAAGGGTGCAGGATAGAAGGAAGAGTAGTGCGGAGCAGGGGGGCAGGATAGGAGAAGGAGTAGCGTGGAGCATGGGGGCAAAATAGGAGAAGTAGTGCAGAGCATGGGGTAAGATAGGAGAAGGAGTAATGCAGAGCAAGGGGGTAAGATAGGAAAAGGAGTAGTGCAGAGCAAGTGGGCAGGATAGGAGGGGTAGTGCGGAGCAGGAGGGCAGGAAAGGAGGAGGAGGAATAGTGCATAGCAGAGGGCAGAAAAGGAGGAGGAGTAGTGTGGAGCAAGGGGCTGGATAGGAGGAGTAGTGATGCGGAGCAGGGTAGGAGTAGTGGTGTAGAGCAGTGGGGGTAGGGTTGGAGTAGTGGTGCAGAGCAGAGTGGCAGGATGGGAGGTGAGGTGCGATGTTGGGGGGAGGGACAGGATGGGAGTAGTGGTGCGGAGCATGGGGGGCAGGATGGGTGTAGTGGTGCAAAGCAGGGAGGATAGCAGTGCAGCAGTGTTGTGAACGGGGGGTAGGATGGGAGTAGTGGTGTGGAGCGGGGGGGGCAGAATGGGAGCAGTGGGGGCAGTGCTGGGAAGAAGCGGGCAGAATGGTACTGAAAGGGACTCGCTCACTCAGTTAAACAACAATGTCACCTGCTCCCAGGTCCAGGCCATGTCGCTTCCTCTGTAGACAGTGCTCCTCATTGTTCCCAGGTCCCGGCCGCCATCACTTCCTCTGTGGACTATGGCAGCAGCCTCACACATGAGCCAGTACAGACAGCCGGATCGAGTGTGTCTAGTTGAAAGCTCCCTGCCGTGTCCCGCTTCTCTGGCTCCTACTCGTGACTCACGAGTACCATCAGCAATGCCTTTCCTCTGCTCCAGCAGCCTCATACGTGTAGAGGTTGAGGAAACAGAGACACTGCACAGCACACGCTGGTTCTGGAGATGACTGACGTGACGTGCGTTCCACAGAGGCACGCAATACCGGAAGCGCGGCAGCCAGGAACCAGCACAGAGAAATGTGAAGCAGGTGCAGTGTCCTCCGGTCCAGCAAAGGCATGTATGGAAGACGCCGGCCGGGCATAATGCAGTCCTGACTGGGCGCCACGGCTGGGGGACAGTAATCGACAGCAGGCGTGTGTGAGTGGGGGTGCCGGATATTTGGGGGTGCCTGTGCGCACCAGGCACCCCCCCTGCGCACGCCTATGCTACCGAACCTGAATCAGGCACCTTGTGTCAAATTACAGTACTACAAAATTCGTATAGCCAACCAATAGTACAGAAGGAATAATGCTGCCGCCTTAACTGTTTTATCAATAATTGGGGTAAATCCTGTTAGCTGCAAGTTCCCTTGCAACGCGTTCCATACTTACGGTACCTCCGGACTCGCAGACTTTTTAAAGAAAAAATAAATCTGTTTATTGGCTTTTTTGTAGCAGAGTTTACAAATCACAGATAATACAAAAGACTACAAACTCCAACGGGGAAAGGAGAATTAATAGTGACTGAATAGTCACATGAGATAAATAAATCAGCATGATAAAACTCACACTATGGCCCTCATTCCGAGTTGATCGGTCGCAAGGCGAATTTAGCAGAGTTACACACGCTAAGCCGCCGCCTACTGGGAGTGAATCTTAGCTTCTTAAAATTGCGACCGATGTATTCGCAATATTGCGATTACTAACTACTTAGCAGTTTCAGAGTAGCTTCAGACTTACTCTGCCTGTGCGATCAGTTCAGTGCTTGTCGTTCCTGTTTGACGTCACAAACACACCCAGCGTTCGCCCAGGCACTCCCACCGTTTCCCCGGCCACTCCTGCGTTTTTTCCGGAAACGGTAGCGTTTTCAGCCACACGCCCCTGAAACGCCGTGTTTCCGCCCAGTAACACCCATTTCCTGTCAATCACATTACGATCGCCGGAGCGAAGAAAAAGCCGTGAGTAAAAATACTTTCTTCATAGTAAAGTTACTTGGCGCAGTCGCAGTGCGAACATTGCGCATGCGTACTAAGCGGATTTTCACTGCGATGCGATGAAAAATACCGAGCGAACAACTCGGAATGAGGGCCTATATCAGAAACTCTCATGAGAGAAAAAATGACAGTATTTGGACAGCAACATAAAGCTGCAAACCAGGAATGTCTGGGGCAAGTTGAGGTGCCACTGCTGGTGTTTTCTAGGCTGTGGCAATGGCAACTTGCCCCCACCTCGCACCTAATTGGATTGGCCCCATGATTGGATCTTTGATTAATCATAATGTAACCCAAGGTCACTAGAATGAGATGCATGAATAGATGGCTCACCTCTTCGCTCGTGCATTCCTCTGACCTGGTTAGCGGTCATGGGTGTGGGCAATCAGTGATGGGGTCCTAAAGGTGTGTACACACGGTGAGATTTATCCTTGCGATTTTGACTATATTGGCCCTCATTCCAAGTTGATCGCTAGCTGCCTTTGTTCGCTGCGTAGCTATCAGTAAAAAAAAAAGGCTAAACTGCGCATGCGTATGCACCGCAATGCGCACGCGCAGTGTACGGGTACAAAGAGCATTGTGGTTTTGCACAGGTTCTAGCAACGCTTTCAGTCGCACAGCCGATCGCAAGGAGATTGACAGGAAGTGGGAGTTTCTGGGTGTCAACGTGGGAGTGTTTGGAAAAACGCAGGTGTGTCAAGGCGTTTGCTGAGCGGGTATCTGACGTCATTACCGTGTCATTTGTCGCAGCAATCATCGCACAGAATAAGTAACTACAGGGCTGGTCTTGTTCTGCACAAAATGTGTTTGCAGCTGCTCGGCTGCACAGGTGTTCGCACTCCTGCAAAGCGAAAATACACTCCCCCGTGGGCGGCGACTATGCGTTTGCACGGCTGCTAAAAACTGCTAGCGAGCGATCAACTCGGAATGAGGGCCACAGTCAAAATCACAAGGAAAGTTAGTGCAAATCGATCCCAATGCGCTGCCGATGCGCGGGGTCGGTATCCCAAGGTTAGATAGACTGTGCAGGCAAGTCAATTTTGCCTATCTAGTACTAAAGTATAGTCAGAATTGGCACTTAGACAATATTGCAAGCACACATAGGGCCTAATTCAGAACTGATCACAGCAGCAAATTTGTTAGCTAATGGGCAAAACCATGTGCACTGCAGGGGGGGGGGGGTAGATGTAACGTGCAGAGAGCGTTAGATTTGGGTGGGGTGTGTTCAAACTGAAATCTAAATTGCAGTGTAAAAATAAAGCAGCCAGTATTTACCCTACACAGAAACAATATAACCCACCCAAACCTAATCTCTCAGCACATGTTACATCTGCCACCCCTGCAGTGCACATGGTTTTCCCATTAGCTAACAAGTTTGCTGCTGCGATCAGGTCTGAATTAGGCCCATAGTCAATATCGTATAGTCCATATGGCATAGTCAAAATCGAAGATAGCCAAAATCTCACTGTGTGTATGCACCTTAACTCATGCAGGATTTACAGCAAAATGTTTTGTGGTGTGGACGCAGGTGATGTTACATTGTGGTTGTGCAGCGCAAGTACTATAAGTTCGGCACCAGACCGTCTCTAATCCAAACTGTTCTCTTTATTAAATGACTCTTTCAGCACATTACTTGGTTGTAAATCAAATGATTTAAAAATAAAAAATACTGCACAGTATATGGATTATGAAAATTAAAATATAAACATCACATTATTAGTCCTGTTATTCCACACATACTGCCCCTCTTTTCAGGCTCTCACTGATTTACAGGCACTATGCATATACTCAGCTCATATGCAGTTACTCAGGGCTGTGTCCCATACTTGCCTACCCTCCCGGAATGGCCGGGAGGCTCCCGAAAATCGGGTGACCCTCCCGGCCCCCCGGAAAGGTGGGCAAGCCTCCCGCTTTCCCCCTCGGCCGCCCGCAGCAGAGAGCAAGTGGGCGGCCCGAGGGGGTCCAATGACGCGATTCCCAGCGCGTCGTTTCTTGGCACAGCACAGCGGGGGGTGGAGTCACGATGACGCGACCCTGATGAAACGCCCCCGGACCGCCCATCCTGCTGCCGGCCACGCCTCCGTACCGCCCGTCCTGCTGCCGGCCACGCCCACATACACCTACAACGCTGCCTCCTCCCGGAGGAGGAGGCAGCAAAGTAGGTAAGTATGCTGTGTCCCCTTATGCAGCTTTTCTCGTAGGGTTTTTATAATATGCCTCTGATTTTTACTTTTCACTACTCTTCTCTTTTCTGTATCACAGCTCTGCATCTCTATCACAACTCTCTGTTATATGACAGATGTGCATAGCCACCACATTATTACATGAATAGTACCGCACTACACGAATAGCACCACACTACAGGTATAGCACCGCACTACACATATAGCACTGCATAATACCCTCCTACTGTACCTTTTTTTTATGGTCTGTACCGATTTTTGGCTCTCTAAACTTCCATTGAAAGTATAGGAAAAGGGGAGTGGCCACACCCCCTTTTCTAATATGTACCGATTTTTATGTGTAAAATGTTGGAGGGTATGCTGCATTATACAACTATCACCACATTACACGTATAGCGCTTCATTACGCAAATAGCACCACATTACATACGTAGCCACCACATTACATATGTAAGCACCGCATTACATAAATAGGCCCATCATCATGGACAGACATTGGGCAGCTATAGGGCTAAAGGACTTTGCATTAGAGATTGTCCCAGGGCTGGCTGTGAGTGCTGCCTGATCAGCTGGCATCCTGAGAACAAGGTACATCCTGCTCCTGTCCAGTCCTCAAACCATACACTGTGACCGGGGACGCCCTAACCCTTACACCATCATGATAATGCAAATAATGTAATTAAAAATAACCTCTCTGCCGGGTCCCCTTCAGTGCTCAGTCGCCGCTCTGGCCAGTTTAGTGAGAGAGCGGGAGCTAAGTTGGCGACGGGTGTAGTGAACCCGGCTCCGACCATCGCTATGCTGCTAATCCCAGGCCGAGCTCATTGAAGAGACCTTTGACCAGGGCCAGAGAGAGGATGCTGCTGGGCTGGTTAACTTTCTCCAGGTCCCTCGTTGGTAGAACAGCTTTACTGCTTTTCACGGCTAGCGGCCTCTGGAAGTGCCCGCTAGCCTAACTTCCAGATTGCATTCCAATGAACTGCAAGTACTGGAAGCAGTGTGAGCCAGCCCAGCCTGAGAATCGGCCTGGCTGAGGGGGATATGTCACCGGCCCATCGAAATCTGTCATGGTGTCCTGGTGGGCCAATCCGCGCCTGGCTGTATGTAGTGTGTGCTCCCCCTCCCTGTACTGTGTTGTATGTAGTGTGTGCTCGCCCTCCCTGTACTGTGCTGTATGTAGTGTGTGCTCCCTCCCTGTACTGTGCTGTATGTAGTGTGTGCTCCCTCCCTGTACTGTGCTGTATGTAGTGTGTGCTCCCTCCCTGTACTGTACTGTGCTGTATGTAGTGTGTGCTCCCCCTCCCTGTACTGTGCTGTATGTAGTGTGTGCTCCCTCCCTGTACTGTGCTGTATGTAGTGTGTGCTCCCTCCCTGTACTGTACTGTATGTAGTGTGTGCCCCCTCCCTGTACTGTGCTGTATGTAGTGTGTGCTTCCTCCATGTACTGTGCTGTATGTAGTGTGTGCTCCCTCCCTGTACTGTGCTGTATGTAGTATGTGCTCCCTGTACTGTGCTGTATGTAGTGTGTGCTCCCTCCCTGTACTGTGCTGTATGTAGTGTGTGCTCCCTCCCTGTACTGTACTGTATGTAGTGTGTGCTCCCCCTCCCTGTACTGTGCTGTATGTAGTGTGTGCTCCCTCTCTGTACTGTGCTGTATGTAGTGTGTGCACCCTCCCTGTACTGTGCTGTATGTAGTGTGTGCTCCCCCTCCCTGTACTGTGCTGTATGTAGTGTGTGCTCCCTCCCTGTACTGTGCTGTATGTAGTGTGTGCTCCCCCTCCCTGTACTGTGCTGTATGTAGTGTGTGCTCTCTCCCTGTACTGTGCTGTATGTAGTGTGTGCTCCCCCTCCCTGTACTGTGCTGTATGTAGTGTGTGCTCCCTCCCTGTACTGTGCTGTATGTAGTGTGTGCTTCCTCCCTGTACTGTGCTGTATGTAGTGTGTGCTCCCCCTCCCTGTACTGTGCTGTATGTAGTGTGTGCTCCCTCCCTGTACTATACTGTATGTAGTGTGTGCTCCCTCCCTGTACTGTGCTGTATGTGCTCTCCCTCCCTGTACTGTGCTGTATGTAGTGTGTGCTCCCTCCCTGTACTGTGCTGTATGTAGTGTGTGCTCCCTCCCTGTACTGTGCTTTATGTAGTGTGTGCACCCCCTCCCTGTACTGTGCTGTATGTAGTATGTGCTCTCCCTCCCTATACTGTGCTGTATGTAGTGTGTGCTCCCTCCCTGTACTGTGCTGTATGTAGTTTGTGCTCCCCCTCCCTGTACTGTGCTGTATGTAGGGTGTGCTCCCTCCCTGTACTGTATGTAGTGTGTGCTCCCTCCCTGTACTGTGCTGTATGTAGTGTGTGCTCCCTATACTGTGCTGTATGTAGTGTGTGCTCCCTCCCTGTACTGTGCTGTATGTAGTGTGTGCTCCCCCTCCCTATTCTGTGCTGTATGTAGTGTGCTCTCCCTCCCTGTACTGTGCTGTATGTAGTGTGTGCTCCCTCCCTGTACTGTGCTGTATGTAGTGTGCGCTCCTCCTCCCTGTACTGTGCTGTATGTAGTGTGCGCTCCTCCTCCCTGTACTGTGCTGTATGTAGTGTGTGCTCCCCCTCCCTGTACTGTGCTGTATGTAGTGTGTTCTCCCTCCCTGTACTGTGCTGTATGTAGTGTGTGCTCCCTCCCTGTACTGTACTGTATGTAGTGTGTGCTCCCTCCCTGTACTGTGCTGTATTTAGTGTGTGCTCCCCCTCCCTGTACTGTGCTGTATGTAGTGTGTGCTCCCCCTCCCTGTACTGTCCTGTATGTAGTGTGTGCTCCCCCTCCCTGTACTGTGCTGTATGTAGTGTGTGCTCCCTTCCTGTACTGTGCTGTATGTAGTGTGTGCTCCCTCCATGTACTGTGCTGTATGTAGTGTGTGCTCCCTCCATGTACTGTGCTGTATGCAGTGTGTGCTCCCCCTCCCTATACTGTGCTGTATGTAGTGTGTGCTCCCTCCCTGTACTGTGCTGTGTGTAGTATGTGCTCCCCCTCCCTGTACTGTGCTGTATGTAGTGTGTGCCCCCTCCCTGTACTGTGCTGTATGTAGTGTGTGCTCCCTCCCTGTACTGTGCTGTATGTTGTGTGTGCTCCCTCCATGTACTGTGCTGTATGTAGTGTGTGCTCCCTCCATGTACTGTGCTGTATGTAGTGTGTGCCCCCTCCCTGTACTGTGCTGTATGTAGTGTGTGCTCCCTCCATGTACTGTGCTGTATGTAGTGTGTGCCCCCTCCCTGTACTGTGTTGTATGTAGTGTGTGCCCCCTCCCTGTACTGTGTTGTATGTAGTGTGTGCCCCCTCCCTGTGCTGTGCTGTATGTAGTGTGTGCCCCCTCCCTGTACTGTGTTGTATGTAGTGTGTGCTCTCCCTCATTGTACTTTGAAACATATAAGGTTAAAAAAAAAGGGGTTTGTAGAATGAAAAATCAATAAAATCAGAAGTAGATTAAAGGCATGACAGCAGTGTCAGTAGACACTGAAAGTAGGCATATCAGTCCTTGTATATTCAGACGTACAGATGTACATCAGGGAAGGGCATTGTAGCAACCTATACATAAAGTTGCAGGTAAACATTAGCATAACTTAAAGCAAAGGAGACCCCAACTGTGTCTATCTCAGAATCAGGACCTCTGAGGAGAGACCTCACCCTCTTGACATTAACCCTCTTGACCCTCCCCATTAACAGACTCCGCCCCCATTAGGGCTGCTTCCATACATTTCCCGGGCTGGTGTTAGATCCCAATCCGCCCCTGGCTGTGTGCATCTCTTTATTATATGACAGTGCTGCATCTGTCACCGTTCTGCATATCTTTACACACAGCTCTGCATTTGTTTATTGATCACAGCTCTGCATTCCTTCATCACAACTCTGGCTCAGCCCTCACACCTCTGCAGCCTCCTCTCAGGACTTTGGTGCTCCTCTGCAGCCTCAGGCCATTTTCACTTCGGGCTTCATCCCCTCTTTTTCCTCTATTACGTGGCTTCCGATTTTAGCTATGCTGCCTTTGCAGTGACCCCTCTATTTATTAGCTTCTGGGGGCTTCTCTATGTGCAAACTGTTCCTCTCTTTAGTCATAATGTAGTCATATTCCTTCTCTCAATAACTGCTTATGGCTCCTTTTCCAGGGTAATTCTCTCATCTTCATAAATGGGCTCTTTGCCCCTGATCTCTGTGGTGATATTTCCCCCTCTTCTACAATTTAGGGTGCAGGGGAACCCCAGGAACTCCTCCCTGGGGCCCCGAGTGAGATGCCCCCTCTGTTCTCACTGACAGGATGCATCAAAGCTCTGTGTTTTACTTTGTCCCTCTTTCTCTAACAGGGAAAATCACACAGAGCTGTATCACTCCGCCTCTCCCTTCACTTACAGATCACACGCAGAGAACTATATCACTCCGCCAACTGTCACGGGGGGGGGGGGGGGGGGCATGACAATAATATACATAATTATTTTCCCATTACAATAATAATAACTTAAAATTAAATATTTATATTACCACATTTATAGAGACCTTGATTTACATGATTTGCAGATTTGCCAGGCCCCAAACTGTAAAGCTGGGTACACACTTGGCGATGCACATAAGATGCGACATCATCAAGTGAAAAGATATCGGACATACATACTACACAATGTCGTCAGCGATGGCATCCACCCACATCCAGGTGCATGCAGTCTTGTCCAATATATTTAGAATTCAAGGCTGAAACTAAAGATATTGGACTTCGTTAACGACCCGTGGGAACATGCATCATTAACGATATAGTGTATACACACTGAACGATGTGAATGATATATTGTCTGGTCAGCAAGTTCGAACGATATATCGGGTGCATATCGTCAAGTGTGTATCCGGTCTATAAATTAGAAATTTTCATTGGTTTTTTTTTGTGGCTTACATGTACTGTATAGACCTACTTTCCTTTTCCCAAAAGAACTACAGCTATAGAAATCTAACTAAGGGGATGCCTATTGTTATAGGAACTGGCCTTTCCGCAAACCCAATACTACAGTTCTAATATCAGTCTTTTTAGCCTTTTATATGCAAACTAGGTGCTTCATCGCGCCCTACGGGCGCTCTTCACACCGTCGGAAGGGGCTACGCCCCCTTAACCCCTGCACGCCTTTTTGTGGTTCAATATATGGAGTATTACCTGCATTCCTAGTTTTGTTAGTGTTTGAATATTGCACAATGATAGGGCGTCCGATGGTGAAGGGGGCATAGTCCCTTGCAACAGGAAGGGGTTTGGGGAGTGGGGACCGCGGATGGGGGAGGGGGAATGAAGGCGCTGTGAGTGGGGTAGGAGCAGGCGTGTCGCAGGTGGAGAATGGCAGCTGCAGGGCTGTTGCGGATGGAGGAGGGGTTCCGAAGGCGCTGCAGATGGGGAAGGGGTGGGTGCGGGTGTGCAGTGGATGGGGGAGGTGTACAGGGGGCGCGGTGGGTGGGGGAGGGGTGGATGCGGGGGTAACGTGGGTGGGGGAGTGGCGGGTGCGGTGCTGTTGCGAATGGTGTAGGCGATGCGGATTGGGAAGTGCCTGCTGCGTGGGTGGGGTAGGGGATCCAAAGGTGCAGCGGGCGGGGGAGAGCCAGATGCGGGGTGTGGCGGATGGGGGAGGGGCTGCTGCAGATGGGGGAGGGGTTTGGAAGACACTGCGGGTGGGGTAGGGGGTCCGAAGGCGCAGTGGGTGGGGGTGCCACGGGTGGTGGAGGGGCAGGTGCGGGGGTTTGCGGGGGATGGGGATGGGTCCAGGGGCGCTGCAGGTGGTGGAGGGGCAGATATCAGTGCACATAGTCTCTGTGGTAGTTAGTGAGGGTTGGTGATGGTGTGAGAGGGGTGAAGGCCAGTACACAGACAGGCAGTTAGAGAGCAGGATGAGGGTGACAGGGCATAGTAACGGGGAGTACTTAGCAGATATAGGGGTGGGCTACAGGTGTGATGTCACAGTGTGTGTACCTTTGCTCTCATGTGTGAGGTATGTGTGAGGTAAGGATGTGCGGGTCGTGGTGGCCACTAACCTCCAGGCTGCTGCTGTGAGATGGTGACTGCAGAGGGAGGGAGCTCAGACCCAGCAGCAATGGGTCGTGGTCAGCATTCCTTCCTGGCCCCGTTCCGCCGCACACTGTCCGCCCCGTCTGATGGGCGTCATTCCTCCATCCTGCATGGCAGCATCAGCTGCTGTGATCGCGGAGCATAGGTAAGCGTCCGGAGCCCTGTGGGCGGGCAGGCATGGTGTTTCCCTGGAGAGGTGCGGCGCGCGTCCTTAGGCTGCAGACGGAGGGAGTTCCGGCCCAGCAGCAATGTTGATTAGTGCGTGTCCCGTCCTGGCGCTGTCCCGCTGCACATGCTCCGCACCGCTTGCCGCTGAGCATGGCAGCCCTTGTCTGTATGCTGCAGATGCTGATCTTGCGGTGCCTGAGCTAGCGCCCTCTCCCTGGGGTGTGGGTGTCAGGCGGCAGGTATGGTGTGTAGGTGGGAGAGGAGCTGCGTGCGGCGACTCGCTGCCTGCAAGTACCCTCCATATCAGCGCTGTTCCCCTCCCTGCAGATAGTGTCAGTGGCCGTGGTGTACTTTTGCTACTGGTGGCCAGGGCCGGTGCTAGGGTGTTCGGCGCCCCCCTGCAAACTATGAATTTTGCGCTCTCCCATATTCCTTTGTTGTGCATCGGGAAAAGTGGTGTGGTCTCACAACTAAGGGGCATGGCCACACAATAGTACCCCCATTTTCTCTAACGTCCTAGTGGATGCTGGGAACTCCGTAAGGACCATGGGGAATAGCGGGCTCCGAAGGAGGCTGGGCACTCTAGAAAGATCTTAGACTACCTGGTGTGCACTGGCTCCTCCCACTATGACCCTCCTCCAAGCCTCAGTTAGATTTCGTGCCCGGCCGAGGTTGGATGCACACTAGGGGCTCTCCTGAGCTCTTAGAAAGTTATAGTCTTAGAATTTGTTATTTTCAGTGAGACCTGCTGGCAACAGGCTCACTGCAGCGAGGGACTAAGGGGAGAAGAAGCGAACTCGCCTGCTTGCAGCCGGATTGGGCTTCTTAGGCTACTGGACACCATTAGCTCCAGAGGGATCGACCGCAGGCCCAGCCTTGATGTTCGGTCCCGGAGCCGCGCCGCCGTCCCCCTTACAGAGCCAGAAGCAAGAAGATGGTCCGGAAAATCGGCGGCATGAAGACTCTGTCTTCACCAAGGTAGCGCACAGCACTGCAGCTGTGCGCCATTGCTCCTCTCACACACTTCACACTCCGGTCACTGAGGGTGCGGGGCGCTGGGGGGGGCGCCCTGAGGCAGCAATAAAAACACCTTGGCTGGCTAAAATACCTCAATATATGGCCCCAGGGGCTATATATGAGGTAAATACCCCTGCCAGAATTCCATAAAAAGCGGGAGAATAGGCAGCGAAAAAGGGGCGGGGCCTATCTCCTCAGCACACTGGCGCCATTTTTCCCTCACAGCTCGGCTGGAGGGAAGCTCCCTGGCTCTTCCCTGCAATTCTACAGTACAGTAAGAGGGAAAAAGAGAGGGGGGGCATTAAAATTGGCACTGTATACAGTATATTATATAAAAGCTATTAGGGACATAACTCAGTTAGTCCCTGTATATATATAGCGCTCTGGTGTGTGCTGGCATACTCTTACTCTGTCCCCCCAAAGGGCTTTTGTGGGTCCTGTCCTCGTTTAGAGCATTCCCTGTGTGTCTGCGGTGTGTCGGTACGGCTGTGTCGACATGTTGAATGAGGAGGCTTATATGGTGACAGAACAGAGGCCGATATATATGTGATGTCGCCCCCTGTGGGGCCGACACCAGAGTGGATGGATAGGTGAAAGGTATTAACCGACAGTGTCAACTCCTTACATATAAGGGTGGATGACGTAACAGCTGTGGGACAGCCGGCTTCGCAGCCCGCGCTTGCCCAGGCGTCTGAAAGGCCATCAGGGGCTCAAAAACGCCCGCTCTCTCAGATGGCAGACACAGATGTCGACACGGAGTCTGACTCCAGTGTCGACAAGGTGGAGACATATACACAATCCACTAGGAACATCCGTGACGTGATCCCGGCAATAAAAAATGTGTTATACATTTCTGACTTTAACCCAAGCACCTCTAAAAATGGGTTTTAGGTTTGGGGAGAAAAAACAGGCAGTGTTTTGTTCCCCCATCAGATGAATAAATGAAGTGTGTGAAAGCGTGGGTTCCCCCGTTAAGAAACTGGTAATTTATAAAAAAGTTACTGATGGCGTACCCTTTCCCGCCAGGTGGATAAGTTACGCTGGGAGATATCCCCTAGGGTGGATAAGGCGCTCACACGTTTGTCAAAAAAGGTGGCACTGCCGTCTTAGGATACGGCCACTTTAATAGGTACCTGTTGATAAAAAACAGGAGGCTATCCTGAAGTCTGTATTTACACACTCAGGTACTAGACTGAGACCTGCAGATAGTGCTGCTGCAGCGTGGTCGGTGACCCTGTCAAACAGGGATACTAGTTGGAAAACATAAAAACATATTAAAGACGTTGTCTTATATATGGGGGATGCACAGAGGGATATTTTGCCGGCTGGCATCCAAAATAAATGTAATGTCCATTCTGTCAGGAGGGTATTAGAGACCTGTCACTGGACAGGTGATGCTGACTTAAAAAGCGCATAGAGAGCCTTATAAGGGTGAGGAATTATTTGGGGATGGTCTCTGGGACCTCGTATCCACAGCAACTGCTGGGAAGAAATAATTTTACCTCAGGTTTCCTCACAGACAAAGGTACAGTCCTTTCGGCTTCAGAAAAGCAAGCGGGTCAAATGGCGCTTCCTTTCTGTACAGAGACAAGGGTAGGGGAAAAAAGCTGCACCAGTCAGCCTGTTCCCAGAATCAAGATTCTTCCCCCGCCTCCTGTGAGGCCACACCATGACGCGGGTGCTCCACAGGTGTAGCCAGGTACGGTGGGGGGCCGTCTCAAAAATTTCAGCAATTAGTGGGCTCGCTCACAGGTGGATCCCTGTTTCTTTCAAGTAGTATTTCAGGGGTACAAGCTGGAATTCGAGATGTCTCCCCCCAGCCGTTTCCTAAAATATGCCTTGCTGACAACTCCCTCAGGCAGGGAGGCTGTGCTAGAGGCAATTAATAAGCGGTATTCCCAGCAGGTAATACTCAAGGTGCCCCTACTTCAACAAGGACGGGGTTACTTTTCCACACGGGTTGGGGTACCGAAACCGCATGGTTCGGTGTGACCCATTTTATATTTAAAATCCTTGAACACAAAAATTCAAGTTCAAGATGGAATCGCTCAGGGCGGTTATTCCAAGCCTGGACGAGGGGGATTACATGGTATCCTGGGACATCAAGGATGCTTACCTGCATGTCCCCATTTACCATCCTCGCCAGGAGTACCTCAGATTTGTGGTACAGGATTACCATTACCAAGTCCAGACACTGCCGTTTGGACTGTACATGGCACCGAGGGTGTTTTATCAAGGTAATGGCCGAAATGTTGATACTCCTTCAAAAAAAGGGAGTTGTAATTATCCCGTACTTGGACAATCTCGTTATAAGGGCGAGGTCCAAGGAGCAGTTGGTAGTCGGGGTAGCACTATTTTGGAAAGTGCTACAACAGCATGGTTGGATTCTAAACAGTCCAAAGTCACAGCTGGTTCCTATGACACGTCTACTGTTCCTGGGGATGGTTCTGGACATAAACCAGAAATAGTGTTTCTCCCGGAGGAGAAAGCCAAGGAGTTGTCATCTCTAGTCAGAGACCTCCTGAAGCCAAAATAGGTAGCGGTGCATCATTGCACGCGAGTCCTGGGAAAAATGGTAGCTTCCTACGAAGCAATCCCATTAGGCAGGTTCCATACAAGAACTTTTCAGAGGGACCTGTTGGACAAGTGGTCCGGATCGCATCTTCCGATGCATAGGCTGATAACCCTGTCTCCAAGGACCAGGGTATCTCTACTGTGGTGGCTGCAGAGTGCCCATCTTCAAGAGGGCCGCAGGTTCGGCATACAGGACTAGGTCCTAGTGACCATGGATTCCAGCCTTTGAGGCTGGGAGGCAGTCACACAGGGAAGAAATTTCCAGGGACTTTGGTCAAGTCAGGTTATTTCCCTACACATAAATATTCTGGACCTGAGGGCCATTTACAATGCCCTGAGGCCGGCAAGGCCTCTGCTTCAAAACCAGCCGGTACTGATCCAATCAGACAACATCACGGCAGTCGCCCATGTAAACCAACAGGGCGGCACAAGAAGCAGGATGGCGATGGCAGAAGCCACAAGGATTCTCCGATAGGCGGAAAATCATGTGTTAGCACTGTCAGCAGTGTTCATTCCCGGAGTGGACAACTGGGAAGCAGATCTTCTCAACAGACACGACCTCCACCCGGGAGAATGGGGACTTCCTCCAGAAGTCTTCCAATAGGATTGTACACCATTGGGAAAGGCCACAGGTGGACATGATGGCGTCCCGCCTCAACAAAAAGCTATAAAAGATATTGCAGCGGGTCAAGGGACCCTCAGGCGATAGCTATGGACGCTCTGGTAACACCGTGGGTGTACCAGTCGGTTTATGTGTTCTCCCCTCTGCCTCTCATACCAAAGGTACTGAGAATAATAAGAAGGCGAGGAGTAAGAACGATACTCGTGGATGGCCAAGAAGAGCTTGGTACCCAGAACTTCAAGAATTTATATCAGAGGACCCATGGCCTCTGCCACTCAGACAGGACCTGCGGCAGCAGGGGCCCTGTCTGTTCCAAGACTTACCGCGGCTGCGTTTGTCGGCATGGCGGTTGAACGCCGGATCCTGAAGGAAAAGGGCATTCCGGAGGAAGTCATTCCTACGCTTACTAAAGCCAGGAAAGAGGTTACAGCAACTCATTATCACCGCATATGGCGAAAATATGTTGCATGGTGTGAGGCCGAAAGGGCCCCAACAGAGGAATTTCAACTAGGTCGATTTCTGCATTTCCTGCAAGCAGGAGTGACTATGGGCCTTAAATTGGGTTCCATTAAGGTACAGATCTCGGCTCTGTCGATTTTCTTTCAAAAAGAACTAGCTTCAGTACCTGAAGTTCAGACATTTATAAAAGGAGTGCTGCAGAGTCAGCCCCCGTTTGTGCCTCCTGTGGCACCTTGGGATCTCAACGTGGTGTTGAGTTTCTTAAAATCACATTGGTTTGAACCACTAAAAACCGTGGATCTGAAATATCTCACGTGGAAGGTGGTTATGTTATTGGCCTTGGCTTCTGCCAGGCCAGTATCAAAGTTGGCGGCTTTGTCTTGTAAAAGCCCTTATTTGATTTTCCATATGGATAGGGCAGAATTGAGGACTCGTCCCCAGTTTCTCCCAAAGGTGGTGTCAGCGTTTCACCTGAACCAGCCTATTGTGGTGCCTAGGCTACTAGGGACTTGGAGGACTCCAAGTTGCTAGACGTTGTCAGGGCACTGAAAATATATGTTTCCAGAACGGCTAGAGTCAGAAAATCTGACTCGCTGTTTATCCTATATGCACCTAACAAGCTGGGTGCTCCTGCTTCTAAGCAGACTATTGCTCGTTGGATTTGTAGTACAATTCAGCTTGCACATACTGTGGCAGGCCTGCCACAGCCAAAATCTGTCAATGCCCATTCCACAAGGAAGGTGGGCTCATCTTGGGCGGCTGCCCTAGAGGTCTCGGCTTTACAATTTTGCCGAGCAGCTACTTGGTCAGGGGCAAACACGTTTGCAAAAATTCTACAAATTTGATACCCTGGCTGAGGAGGACCTGGAGTTCTCTCATTCAGTGCTGCAGAGTCATCCGCACTCTCCCGCCCGTTTGGGAGCTTTGGTATATTCCCCATGGTCCTTACGGAGTTCCCAGCATCCACTAGGACGTTAGAGAAAATAAGAATTTACTCACCGGTAATTCTATTTCTCGTAGTCCGTAGTGGATGCTGGGCGCCCATCCCAAGTGCGGTTTATCTGCAATACTTGTACATAGTTATGGTTAACTAAATCGGGTTATTGTTGAGCCATCTGTTGAGAGGCTCTATTGTTTCATACTGTTAACTGTGTTTCATATCACGAGTTGTACGGTGTGATTGGTGTGGCTGGTATGAGTCTTACCCGGGATTCAAAATCCTTCCTTATTGTGTATGCTCGTCCGGGCACAGTACCTAACTGAGGCTTGGAGGAGGGTCATAGTGGGAGGAGCCAGTGCACACCAGGTAGTCTAAGATCTTTCTAGAGTGCCCAGCCTCCTTCGGAGCCCGCTATTCCCCATGGTCCTTACGGAGTTCCCAGCATCCACTACGGACTACGAGAAATAGAATTACCGGTGAGTAAATTCTTATTTAAAATTACGCCACAATGTAGCACAATCTTATTCATCTTATACGTAATGCCCCACCCGTAGTAGTAGCGTCCTTATACGTAATGCCCCACCCGTAGTAGTAGCGTCCATATACGTAATGCCCCCCCAATAGTAGTAGTGTCCTTATACATAATGCCCCCCCAGTAGTAGTAGCAGTTATATGTAATGCTCCCCAACAGTAATAGTAGCGTCCTTATACATAATGCCCCCCCAGTAGTAGTAGCATCCTTATACATAATGCCCCCCCAGTAGTAGTAGCATCCTTATACATAATGCCCCCCCAGTAGTAGTAGCGTCCTAATACATAATGCCCCCCCAATAGTAGTAGTGTCCTTATACATAATGCCCCCCCAGTAGTAGTAGCAGTTATATGTAATGCCCCACAACAGTAATAGTAGCATCCTTATACGTAATGCCCCACCCGTAGTAGTAACGTCCTTATACGTAATGCCCCCCAGTAGTAGTAGCAGTTATATGTAATGCCCCCCAACAGTAATAGTAGCGTCCTTATACGTAATGCCACCCCTGTAGTAGTAGCATCCTTATACATAATGTGCCCCCAGTAGTAGTACCGTCCTTATACATAATGCCCCCCCCAGTAGTAGTAGCATCCTTACATGTAATGCCCTCCCAGTAGTAGTAGCACCGTCCTTATACATAATGCCCCCCGGAAGTAATAGAGTCCTTATACATAATGCCCCCCCAGTAGTAGCGTCCTTATATGTAATGCCCCCCAGTATTAGTAGCCTCCTTATACGTAATGTCCCCCTATAGTAGTAGCGTCCTTATACGTAATGCACCCCCATAGTAGTAGCGTCCTTATACGTAATGCCCCCCCTATAGTAGTAGCGTCCTTATACGTAATGCCCCCCCATAGTAGTAGCGTCCTTATACGTAATGTCCCCCTACAGTAGTAGCGTCCTTATACGTAATGCCCCCCCTATAGTAGTAGCGTCCTTATACGTAATGCCCCCCCATAGTAGTAGCGTCCTTATACGTAATGCCCCCCTATAGTAGTAGCGTCCTTACATGTAATGCCCCCCCTATATTAGTAGCGTCCTTATACGTAATGCCCCCCCTATATTAGTAGCGTCCTTGCATGTAATGGCCCCCCCAGCAGTGGCGTCCATAAAGTGCGCACACACAGACATACCTCACACACACACACAATTCACACATATATACAAATACACACACCCCACCATATACACACAACCCCCCCCCCCTATATACACACACCACACACACATTGCTCTCTCACCCTCCACTTACCAAGTCTGGCTGGCCTGGCCGTCACTGCAATGCTGATTCCACCATTGTTCAGCTGTCTGGTCCCGTGCAGCTCCGCCCCTCTATTCCGTGTAGCTCCGCCCCTAGTGACGCCGTAGCTCCGCCCCCTTTTCGTGACCCGCACAGCACACAGCCCGCTGTCACAGGTGATTGGGTGGGGGGGGGGGACAGGCACAGCAGCCGGCAGCCTCACCTCCTATACTGTAAGGTAGGGTCTTGCACCTGACTGCTGCTGGCACTAGGTATGGGGTAGCTCCCTGCAGCAGATGCAGTTGACTCCGCCCGGCTCTGTGACTCCGCCCAGCGTTACGAGCACAGAGTCACAGATTAAGGCAAATATATAGGAGATAGTTACCAGCCCGTCAAAATGATGCAACAACATAACAGTAATGTGCGCGCCCGAGTGGAACAACACTTGAAGTGCTCCGTCGGGGGCCATCTAGTGGCCGCCAGAGCACAAAACACTGGAATTCACCCCATGGAGCTGAGGAGCAGCATTGGCCCTTTATTGTATAGGATATAGTATTTGGGCACTTGCAGCTTTACAATATGCACACGTTTGATCCAAATGCTACACTGTGTACAATATTGTGGGGATTTGAATTTACTTCCAGGGTAATACTTGAAAAAATAATGGTTATTCTATATTTGACATTAACTTTTATTATTTTATACATATTAATGCTTATATAGGAAGGGGCCCTACAGAGCCGGCCCTAACTAATATGATGCCCTAGGCAAGATTTTGGCTGGTGCCCCCTAGCACCGCCGCTAGTTCTGCAGGAGATGCATGGCATGTGTCAGCTGGCAGCTCTGCTAAAGTTGGGCGCCTTTTGTTTATGCAAATGTATCTTATTTGCATTACTTTGTGGCTAGGTTGCACAAGCAGCTTCTGCTGATTAAAGTGATATGCAGCATGCCTATATTCTGTGTGCGACTGTGGCTGTATCTGCACACGAAATGCTACATTACAGTGATTTCCAGGAATACAATGTAACGTATGCAGATACAGCCGCAGTCACACACAGAATATAGGCATGCCGCATATCATTTTAATCAGCAGAAGCTGCTGGTGCCCCTAAGCATGCCAAATGCCCTAGGCATTTGCCTAGTTTGCCTATGCCTAAGGCCGGCTCTGGGGCCCTAGACTGCACACCCTTTTACAAGTAATGAGAGCTCTACCTAGCTGATGCACTATTCAAACATGACTAATTAGAATTGTAACAAATTCTGCAATAACAATCTTGGCCAGGGTTTCAGGCCCACCCACCAGCATCCAGGTAACCTCATTGGGTAGGTTCCTAACATCCTAAGTGTTCAAGGATAGGGCATGTGCACCCCAAAGCCAGCCCAGCCAAATCACCGCAGAGCATCACACTAGTGAGACAAGTGACGTGTAGAAGAATGTTAGATAGATAGAACAGCTACTGCGTGTGTTAGGAGTGTTACAGGGGTGAAAAATAAATGTGAAAAATGTAACATTTAAAAAACAAACAATAGAAGTGTAATGGGCCCTAAACACTGGCAGGTAAGACTGAAAGATATGAACAATCTCGTTCATTAATGAATGAGATACCGCGGCCCTGCGCAGCAGATTGGTTGCCATGGACAACTTCTCCACTGGCTCACTTCTGCACTCTTTTCACTGCTTAGTACATCTCCCCTAACACTCTTGTACACTTCACTTGTCTTAGTAGTGTGATGCCATGGGCTGGCGTGGGGGTGTCCCCTGCCCTAGACATTATTATTATTATTATTATTATTATCAGTTATTTATAAAGCGCACACATATTCCGCAGCGATTTACAGAGAGTATTTGGCCAGTCACATCAGTCCCTGCCCCAGTGGAGCTTACAATCTATATTCCCTACCACACGTACAAGCACACACATTCACGCTAAGGTTAATTTGTATGGAGCCAATTAACCTACCAGTATATTTTTGGATTGTGGAAGGAAACCGGAGTACCTGGAGGAAACCCACGCAACCACAGGGAGAATATACAAACTCCACACAGTTAGGGCCATGGTGGGAATCGAACCCATGACCTCAGTGCTGTGAGTCGGTAATGCTGACCATTACACCGTCTGTGCTGCCCAGACATGAACCCTTCCGATGTTAGGGACTAACCCGATGCGGTTACCTGGATGTTGGTGGGTGGGCCCAGAACCCTGGCCAAGAATGTTCAAAAAAACTCTATTTATTGCAAAATTTATTCAGGATTTGTTACAATTCTAATTAGAAATGTTTGAATAGTGCAGCTGCATCTTTTTCTTTGTGTGTTACATATTAATGCTTATAAGACAAAATATAGATTACAGACAATTGTCAATATGCAGTTTACTCACATTTACTTATATGCAAAATGAAATTAGATAAAAACCAGTCTTTGCAAAACATAAAATAACGATTTGTCATCACTTTCCTAAAACCTACAGCCAGGATGTAATAAAGATGTCGACCAAATGTCGACATCACAATATCGAAAGTTACAATGTCGACATTGAACATGTTGGGATGTGCAGAATGTTGACATGTTCAGAATGTCGACATGTGAAAAGCCAACATTCTGCATGGACGATCAGCAGAGGGTTAACCTGTGGGAGGGGAGGTTAGGGTTAGGCACTAGGGAGGGCTCTGTATGGCAGGGGTCGAAGTAGAAACCACTTTATTCTTGGAAATATAGGTATGCCATGGGAGCCACTTCATAATAGGGGAGGAGGGGGCTGTAGAGTATGCAGCATCCCTGGTTTCCATCTCAAAATGGAAGTGGGTCTTAGAGATAACTTTTGCAAAGGGAGGGGGAGAGGGGGATTTCCAGTTTTGAGCAATTGTAGCTCTGGCTGCAATTAGAACGTGACCAAGGACATAGCGAGTTGACTTGGTGACAGTGTCTGGGTACCAGTGCAACAACGCCAATGAAGGGTCTTGAGTCAGGCTAAGGTCAGTAATCGAGTGAATAAGGTCGTTAACTTTATCCCAAAAGGAGCGCAGGGCAGGGCAGTCCCAGAAAACATGTATGAGCGTACCTTCATGGTGGCAGAGGCGCCAACAGAATTTAGAGGTGGTCGGCCAGATATTGTGTAGTTTAGAAGGGGTGAAATACAGTCTATGTAATAATTTAATGTGCATTTCGGTGTGATTAGTACATTTAGAAAGAGAGAAAGATGAATAGAATCCCACTGCTTAAGAGTGAAAGTACGATGGAGATCAGTTTCCCACTGAAATTTGAGCGGCAGATCTAGTTGTGGCAACTGAAGGGGACAGCAAATTATACCAGTCAGAAATGGCTCCTCGTGATGAAAGCTTAGTCAATCGATTCAGGACACTGTCGGTGGGGAGTTGGAAGACATTAGGACTAATAGACATACCGTCTATCCAATGTTTAAGTTGGTGATAATAGAGCCAAGCTGAAGGGTCGAGGTTATATTTAGCTTGCAGATCTGAAAACGACAGAAGGGAGGCTGGGGAGAAGATATCAGTGAGAGATTCCATACCTAAACATCTCCAGTAGGAGAAGTGGAGATAAGGCAAGACTTATCCAATGCATACAGAGAAATATTTCTAGTGGGTGCCACAATGTTAAAGGAAGATGAAAGTCTAGAGTCCCAAATCGTCAGGGCGTCGGATATGGAAGAGGGCGCCAATGGATAGTGGGGGCGGAGTTGTCGGGGTAGCCACAGGAGATCAGTGAGGGGGAAGTCCCGGAATAGGGCGCGTTCCAAATCCACCCATGGTTTAGAGTGGGAGGGGAGAGACAGGTCGGACAGTTGGGAGAGCATAGACGCCTCATGGTACCTGAGTAAATCAGGGAGTGTGAGGCCTCCCTGTAACTTAGAACGAATCATATATGTATAGGCCAATCGAGGAGGTTTACATTTCCAGACATACGATAACAATAACCTTCGCATCTGGGTTAACAGTTTAAAGGGAATAGTGTAGGGGATGGCTCGAAATAAATACATAAGTTTTGGCAACAACATCATTTTAAATGCCACCAGGTGGCCCAGCCAGGAGACCTCGTAGCTCATCCAAGCAGAGGTCAGTGAGGTTAGGTGAGCCAGCAGAGGCACATAGTTGAGAGAGTGTACATTCTGGAAATGGGAGGGAACGGAGATTTCCAGATACGTTAGGGAGGAGTCTTTCCACGTATACGGAAAGCGTCCCTTCATAGATTGTAAAACAGAGGGTGGGATATTAATAGGAAGGGAATCCGATTTCGTAGTGTTCAATTTATAATATGAAGCAGCGCTAAAGCGCTCCAAGATACCATGTAGGACGGGCAACGAGGTCCTCTGGTCAGAAACAAACAATAAAACATCATCTGCGAAAAGGCAGAGCTTATGAGAAGTGTCACATACAGTAAGGCCGGGGAAATTCGGAGATAATCGGATAATTTGGGCGAGGGGTTCAATAGCTAGCACGAATATCAGCGGGGAAAGGGGGCACCCCTGTCTGGTACCGTTGGAAATATGAAATGGGGAGGAAAGAAAACCATTACTAAATATTCTAGCAGAAGGGCCATCGAAGAGAGCTAAAACAGAGCGGAGGATATCCCCGTGGAGACCGTACCTGGACAACACCTGGCGCATATAACCCCAATGGAGGCGATCGAACGCCTTTTTGGCGTCGAGAGAGAGTAAGAGAAATTATGATTTAGTGCGGGAAGACCACTCAACCAGATTGAGGACTCTCCGGGTGTTGTCGGGGGCCTGACGGCCAAGGACAAAACCAACTTGGTCTGGATGTATGAGACGTGGGAGTAAAGGATTCAAGCGATTGGCTATTAGCTTAGCATACATTTTTAAATCGGTGTTAAGGAGGGCAATAGGTCGGTAGTTCTTACAGTCAGAAGGGTCTTTACCTGGCTTCGGGATGGTTACGATTTGGGCTTCAACCATTTCCGCCGGGAAGGACCCTGTATTGGAGACCTGGGAGTAGAGCTGCAGGAGGAGAAGGGAGAGTACCTCACTGAACGTGGAGTAAAAGGAGTTAATAAAGCCATCAGGCCCGGGGGGGCTTTGTCTTTTGGTAATTGTCGAATTACAAGTTGTATCTCTTCCAGAGACCAAGGGGCATTCAGGGATGTCAGGGTGTCGTCATCTAATGAGGGGAGAGGAAGGCCATCTAAAAAGGCGGAGATAGAAGCCGCAGAGGGCTGAGGTATAGTAGAATCTTCACGCAGGTTATATAATTTGGCATAAAACTTAGAAAATAAATTAGCAATATCAAGGGGATTAAGGCAGGGCTTGCCTGAAGGGGCAATGAGGCATTTCATACGATTACGAGCCTGGCGGCTACGAAGTTTGCGCGCTAACAAATGGGTGGCCTTGTTACCAGCCATATAAAATTTGCTGATTGCATACGAAGCATGAAAATCTTCTGGAGTTGGGCTCGCACCTCCTGCAGTTGTTTACGTAAAGCCCGAGTAGGGCGCGTTTGATTCTGAGACTCCAAAGACCGTAGAGATAACTCCAAGTCGGCCTGCGTTTTCTTAGAGCGAGCCTTGAGCTGAGCCCCTTTTTGAATGGACGTGCCACGGAGCACGGCTTTCAGAGCACACCAATACGTGAAGATAGAAGTATCCTCAGGGGCATTGGTCTGCATATACAGTGATAGAGAGTCAGTAAGGGCCTTCAGAGTCTCAGGATTTGTCAATTGATAGTCTGGGAGTCGCCAGGGATGGGGAGGGGGGGCGTGAACCTATGTCCCAGGACCACAACACAGGGGCGTGATCCGACCAAGTAATGGGGAGGATTTTAAGTTTTCAAGTATACTGGAGAGTCCTCTTATCTAGAAGAATAAGGTCGATCCTAGAGTAACTGTTATGAACAGCAGAAAAGAAAGTATAATCTCTCTCTGTAGGGGAAAAGACGCGCCAGGCATCATACAAGTCGAACTCTGTAAGTAGCTTCTTAAAAGCAAGGGCGGGCCCACATCTCAGGGAGAGGGGCTAGGACCTTGCGGGGATGACCTATCCACCTTAGGATCTAGGACTAGATTAAAGTCACCTAACAGTATAAGCGCCCCCTGTCTAATCTTATATAATTCCTCAAGGAGTTCCCGCAGGAACGGGATTTGGCGGGAGTTAGGGGCGTATAGAGATACAAGGGTCACTAAGGTGTCGTCGATAGTACCAATAAGGATAAGGTAACGGCCGTTCTTATCCTGGATCTGTCGCTGTAGGGCAAAAGGTGTGTGTCTATGGAACAGTATAGCCACTCCATTACGTTTAACATGGCCATTAGCAGTATAGCAGGTGGGGTACCTATGGTCTCGAAAAACAGGGGGGGGTGAAGAAGCAAAATGTGTCTTGTAGGGCCACAATGTCAGCTCTATAATTATGAAATGTAGTGAGAGCCAGTCTACGCTTATGAGGGGAGTTGAGGCCTTTGACATTTAGAGAAATAACCTTAACCATCAATGAACAGAAAAGCAAAAGCACGTATGAATGCCATGGAGGTACCTGTCTGGGGGACATGAAAAAAGGGAAAGGCACAAGAAGAAGAGAAAAAAAAGGTGTGAGAAAAATCAGAAAAACACAAACAAAAACCAAAAGGCCCAGTATATCGGGCCACAGTTGGTGCCGCAAAAGAAAAAGGCGGCAACAAAGTTAACTTGTGATGGGAGGCCATCGCGAGCCCCACCCATGGAACCTTATACATAACAACACATGTAAGAACCACAAAAGATGTGCATATAAACTAAGTATGGGAGCATAGAGAATGCGTCAGATAACATATACAGATATGAGAAATAAACAAAACTTGCAAGTGCAGCATCAGGACCCAGCGCCAGTCCAGAAAGTACAGCAACGAAAGTCCCTTCAAAAACGATAACCCATGTCAGGTACAAACATAGCAACATAAAGACACAACAGGACCAAAGAACAAAAATCGTCCTGGCATCAGGCGTCTGGAATCCAATCAGCAGAACTAGAAAAGGCAGAGGCATCAAGTCGGTAGAATGTCAGCCCACTTTGGACGAGTCCGATTGCACCGGAGGGCCTTGAGAAGACAGAGGGACCGAGACAGGGATGTTCCAGTCAGTCAAGATTTTGATACCAGCTTCCAACGATGAGATGACGAAGGTGGAGCCATCCCTTCGAACCAGCAGTTTAACCGGGAACCCCCATCTATACTGTATCTCCTGGTCGCGGAGGGCCTTTGTGATAGGTTGGAAGGATCTGCGTTTGTTTATAGTATGGAGCGACAGATCCGGGAACAGTTGTAGGTTATCCAAGACATCCAAGTCCTCTGCCATACGGGTGGCCTTGAGAATGTCCTCTTTGATATGAAAAAAATGGAGACGCAAGAGGACGTCACGAGGAGAGCTACGAGGCTTCGGCAAGCGATGTATCCTGTCAATCAGCAGATCTCGGGCGTCAGCGGAGGGTAGTAAGTTTTTAAAGAGGGAGAGTGCAAAATCTTGGAGGTCGTTGGTCGATACCGTTTTCGGGACCCCCCTAATTTTAACGTTGTTTCTACGAGATCTGTCCTCGAGATCGGCTAGCTTGTCTTTAACAGCCAACAGTTCCGCCAAGGTCGAGTTGTGAGAGGTAAGAAGCTCGTTGTGGGCAGAAACCAACTCCTGTACTTTATCCTCTAAATTATTAGTGCGGACACCGATATTGGTCACTTTGCCCGCTAGTTGAGTAATAGAGGACTGAAGGTCGGTGGTGATGTCCGTTCGTAAGGCCTGAAGCATCTGGTGAAGCGTACGGACTGTAAGAGGCGCATCTGAGGCAAGGTCCGGTCCAGAAGTGGGAAGCGGAGAGTGTGTAGCGGTGGATGTGAAGATCGCACCGGACTTTCCCTTTGGCACAGGGTCAGGGGTACGATTAAAGACAAATTTAATAGGAGGTGTAAGGGTGGATATTTTGGATCTTTTAGGATGCATAGTGCTCGTCCGAGGACTGTAATAATAAACAGCAATAAAAATGTCAAAAGAGTGTTGTGGTTCTATTTCAGGCAAGGAGAAGCTTTATCGGCTCCATGGGTGTAGGGGAGAGACATCACATGGGCAGCATGGAGGCAGAGAGCAGGCCAGACAACGAGAGTTGCATGAGAGTGCAATGCGTGTAGGACCAACCTGCAGCACCGGGAGTCCAGAAAAGCAGGCGTCCACGCAGCAGCAAAGGGATGACTAGCGTAGATCCGCAGATATCAGCCGTCCAGGAGTGCAGTCGCCCCACACAGCCGGGTGAGCCCTTAGGTGCCAAACTGAAGAGGGGGCCCGTATATAATATAGTGCCCAAGCGGGGTGCAGGGGGGACAGGCGCCAGTGCAGTGGTGCCACTCAGACAGCAAGAGTACTATCTATACTGCAGCAGGGATCCAGCTCAATTCAGGGTGAGCCAGTGCCACTCAGACAGGGAGGCAGGCAGGCAGAGACAGAGCTCCAGATTCTAAAAGTTGTACCTCGTCAGGAGGAGGGGGGGATCACCCGCTCCGGGTGGCCGCCGCTTCCCTCCCCGGCTCCCGAGATCAAAGATGGCCGCCGCCGCAGTGCGTAACCGACCTCTCCTCACTTCTGCGGTGCCGCTGGTCCCAGCGGCACAGGCGCGATGGTCCGGCCGCTGGAGCGCTGATCGGAGATCCCCAGGCGCTCCAGAGACGTGCACCGCGCGGCCGGCGGCTCCGGCCACAAATCGAGGTCCCGGCTTCCAGGTGGTGGGCAGGCCGCAAACCGCAGGAGCGAGAATACCGGCTCCCCGATTCCGCAGCGCTGGCCCACCACTATGAAACTCCTCTCCACTGCAGGGGCAGACACTAATAGGGCTTCCAAGGCACAAGGGGGATAAAACAAGGGTAATAACCCCTGAATTCCAACGGAGCCCACTACCTGTGCTGCCAGTCAAATCAGCCTCCAGGCCACTCCCCCCAACTACTTCTTTTTATTGTCTGTCACTCATATCAGGGAAAGACAGCCATCAATGAAAAGGAGAAGAGATTCATTGATTAAATAGATAAATATCTAAGCAAACTGGTATTTCCGGAACGAATAGTTAACGTGGCATAACTTGTATGTGCTAGTGAATCACACACATTCATTAATGGTGACAGGTGCACTATAAATAACTATTGTCTCCTGACTTAATATTTCTCAACAACATTTTTGCTATCATTTTTGTAACAATAAGTTTTACAGATTTGCAAACTAAAAAACAAACAAGGTAAAACAACAATAGAAAAGTATCAACAATCTTAACATAAAAAAAAAAAGAAGATAAAAGTACAGGACAAAAAAAAAGTTTATCCTGGTGCAAATAAAACAAAAGCACAGTTAAATCCTAAACTTTTTTTACATTGCCAAAGGCTCCTTTGTTTGTTATTAGTTAACGAAACACTTTGGCGAACAAAAGGGTAAAAACTATTAGCAATTATAGTTTCAGCAGACAAAATGAGCAAAGGGAAAAGTTGAGTACATGATGGGATGCATATAGGGCTGCCATTAGAAATTGAGGAGTTCAGTAAAAATGAAATAGGCAGGGATCCCATCCCTCTCAGTGGTCCGAGAGGTGTAGCGGAGAGTTCTGGTACTCTGTGCTATATGCACCTCAGATATCTCTTTGTTCAGCCAAGACCTCCCCACGTGCCATCAAAATGTTTGTTAACACAGATGTAGACTCCAGCACCCACTGTGACTGACCATCCTGGTAAGATGATATCGGAGGATGTGAAGGTGATGTCATGTCACCCTCACAAGAACATCAATGTTACTAGTGTGAGTGGGCTATGTACCACCGAATCTGACAATTCTTTTATATCTGTTTCAGAGTCTGCAACTGCTGAGAGATGGATTCAACCTTTTGGGGGCCGGTGGCACCTAAAAAAGGAAAAGTTTAACTAAAAAAAAAAAAAAAAGAGGAAAAACCTGCAAAAAATTACATATTTTAAGATTATAAAATTGCTCAAAGAATAAAGAAGCATTTTTTAAATTATTTTCAGGTATTGCAGTGGTATAAGTACAATTAATACTTCTTAAATACGTTTCCCCCTGTCTTAGTAGTGTTACCTATAGGGGTAACCCTTTAACTGAGAAAAAGGCTTAATGATTTATTACAAAAAAAAAAAATTCTGACAAACTTAGGATCATTTATTTGGTGCTGAACATGGTTCTGCATATCCACACAGCACCTGATCAGCAGCCACCAGCCATGGTTCTGCCTATCAGTGCCAGAAGAGGTGGATGAAAAGACAAGAAAAGGGGAAATGAGAGGCGAGTAAGGGATCAATTAGATGCAAAGGAGGTGAGTTGCCATAACTCTTCCCCTGCTGTCCTCCCGTATTCCACTCCCAGTATCGTGGCAACTGTCTTCCTTTAGCCTGACCTACCCACACTTATTGATATTTTCAACATGCTCATTGACACAACAACACTACTGCTGTCTCTAAACTCACACTTACTTACTCCTGTGGCCTCTCCTAATAGACAGCCTCTCCCACCCACTGTGATAGTCATACCTCAACCTCTTCTTCATTTTTGTGATATCACCACCTTCTCCGACTCAGTCTTCCCCCTCTCTGATCACAATCTACTTTCCTTCTTCCTATCTCACTAGCTCCCCCAAGTAAAGCGAACTCAGTGACAACTTTATGGCCTTGACCCTATACTCATCTTGACCTCTCGTGAACCCCATCTCAGTCCTCACCCCAGCCATCCCAATTTGTGTCCATACCCCAACCCTCCTCACGGCCATATCCAAAATGCTCCAACTCTGCCAAGCGCCAATTAGAGGAAATGCTTCCCTGATGCTGGTTTCATCCTTTTTCAATTCATCCATTCTTCCTAGTGCACCAATCTCTCTATCATCACATTTCAAATTCCTAATCACCAATCTATCCAACATGCCCTGCCACTTCTTCACCAGTCAATTCACTTATCTGTTCTCCTTTGCCACCTGTCCACTCCTCATTCAATGCTCAAGACTTTAAAGACAAAATTAGACACTGTCCACCACAAAATATCCACCCAGATCCACCTCACCTGCCATGCCTCTCCCCCAGGCATATACTTTATATAGTCAAACCTCTGGTTTACACATTAGTAGGACAGAAAAGGCTCTACCATTGATGGATAACCTTAATGGTGTGAAACCATCTGTAAGGGAACCATCAATGGTTTCACCCATCGATGGTAACCCCTACTTTAGTATTGAGTGTGCCGCGGGCCATTCAGAGCCTGGGGGCGTGGGTGTCAGGGAGTGGAGCTAAGCTCTGTGTCCCCAACACTCTGCAGAAAAAAAATAGGAATTTAATACCTACTGGTAATTCCTTTTCTCCTAGTCCATAGTGGATACTGGGGTCTTTAGTACCATGGGGTATAGATCGGGTCCACTGGAGCCTGCCACTTTAAAACTTTTACTGTGTGTATGTGTGTGCTAGCTACTCCCCTCTCTGCCCCTCCTACCAGACTCAGTCAAGGAAAACTGTGCCCAAGGAGACGGACATACCATGAGAGAAGAACAATACAACTGCAGTGAGGCAACAAGCCAACACACAATCATGAACGTAAGGAGGACGCTAACCAGAACAGAGGGTAGCAGCACCAACCTAACCCAGATAGCACAGCTGTCCAAACAACATAACGGGACCACAACGCCGGTCGAACCAAATACTTACCCAGGTAAGCAGGAACGAAGCACTGATGCGGGTGCCCAGTATCCACTATGGGCTAGGAGAAAAGGAATTACCGGTAGGTATCAAATTCCTATTTTCTCTTACGTACTAGTAGATACTGGGGTCTTGTACTTTAGTACCATGGGGAAGTCTCAAAGCTCCCAAATGGGTGGGAGAGTGCTGAGACCCCTGTAAAACTGCCTGACCAAACTGAAGGTCATCCTTGGCCAAGGTATCGAACCGATAGAACTTAACAAACATGTTCGAACCAGACCAAGTCGCAGCTCGGCACAACTGTAGGGCCGATACACCCCGGGCAGCCACGAGGAAGAGCCCACCGACCTCGTCGAGTGGGCTTGAACAGACATTGGCATAGGCAGACCCACCAAAACATAGGCCTGTTGAATGGTCAACCAGAGCCAACGACAATAGATTACTTAGAAGCTGGCCGACCAATCTTGGAGGCATCATAAAGGACAAACAGCGAGTTAGATTTCCGATGACGGGCCGTCCTTTTGACATAAATCTTCAGAGCCCTGACCACATCCAAGGATTCAGGACCAACAGTAGCGATAGACAACACCGGAACCACAATAGGCTGATTCACATGAAAAGCTGACACCACTTTCGGCAAAACCTGAGGACGGGTCCTAAGTTCCGTCCTGTCTGCATGAAAAATCAAATAAGGGCTCTTACAGGATAAGGCCTCTAATTCAGAGACACGTCTAGCAGACGCCAAAGCCAATAACATCACCGTCTTCCAGGTGAGAAATTTTAACTCCAGCCTTTGGAAGGGTTCAAACCAATCCGATTGGAGAAAGGACAGAACCACATTGAGGTCCCATGGAGCTGTGGGAGGTACAAAGGGCGGTTGCAGAACACCCTCTGGAAGAAAATAGAGAGCGCCGAAATCTGAACTCTGATGGAGTCTAAACGTAGGCCCATATCTACTCCTGCTTGCAGGAAAAGTAGAAAACAACCAATTCTAAATTTCATGGGAGAAACCTTCCTACTTTCACACCAGGAAACATACTTTTTCCAGATACGATGATAATGTTTCGACATAACCATCTTCCTGGCCTGGACCATGGTGGAAATAACCCGGGAGGGAAGACCTTTTCTTGCTAGAATCTCCCTCTCAACTTTCAAGCCGTCAAATGTAGCCACTGTAAGTCTGGATAGACGAACGGACCTTGCTGAAGAAGATCGTCTTGGAGTAGCAGAGAGCCATGGCCAGGAGATCCGAGTACCACACCCGTCAAGGCCAATCCGGGGCAGTTAGAATTGCCAGAATTATTTCCCTTCTTAGCCTGTTTAGCACCCTTGGGATCAGCGGTAGTGGAGGGAACAGGTACACAAACTGGTACGTCCACGGTGCCGTCAACGCGTCCACTGCTACAGTCTGCGGATTCCTCATTCTGGAACAGTAACGGCATAGCTTCTTGTTGAAATGAGAAGCCATCAGATTTATCTGTGGACAGCCCCACCGGTGAATTAACTGCTGACACACCTGGGGATTAAGGCACCATTCCCCCGGATGGAGGTCATGCCTGCTGAGGAAGTCTGCTTTCCAGTTGTCCACTCCTGGAATGAATATGGCTAAGATGATCCTTACGTTGGCCTCCACCAAGAGTAGGATTTTTGACACCTCACACATTGCCGCTTTGCTTCTTGTTCCCCCTTATCGGTTTATTTATGCCACCGCCATGGCAATGTCCGTTTGAACCTGGATCACCTGATCCTTCAGGAGATGGGAGGCTTGTACAAAAGCATTGTAAACTGCCCTAAGTTCCAGGATGTTTATCGGTAAAGCCGATACCTGAACCGACCATAACCCTTGGAAGTGTGCCCCTTGGGTCACCGCTCCCCAATCCCATAGGCTGGCATCCATTGTCAGTAGAATCCACAAGTGGATATTGAAACTTCTGCCCTCTACCAGGTGAGGAATTTGACGCCACCATAATAGAGAAATCCGGCCTTTCGGAGATAGGGTCACTTCCTGATGCATATGCAGGTGAGAACCCGGCCATTTGTCCAGCAGATCCAGCTGAAACGGTCGGGCATGAAACCTGCCGTATTGGATTACCTCATAAGCAGCCACCATCTTGCCCAGTAATTTGATGCAAAGATGTATAGACAATCTGCAAGGACTGAGTACTGAGCGGACCATAGCCTGGATAGTCAAGGCCTTGTCCATCAGGAGAAACACCTTTTGAGATACCATATCCAGTATCATTCCCAGGAACTGAAGACGTTGTGTCTGTTCCAGGGGAGATTTCTGAAAATGTAGTAGTCGAGTAGTCAGGTCGATGCTATGCAGTAGATGCTCCCTGGACACAGGGATCGTCCAAATAGGGGACTGGAGAACCTGTGGCAGTGAGCATTTATGGAAAGCCACTAGAGGGGGCGGGGAAGCCTTCCTGGAATCTGCTGCCTTAGTCACACAATCAATGGAGTGTTTTAACACCTGTCTCTCTCTTTTAGCTGCAGCAAGTTCAGAATTTACATTTTGAATCATGCTCTTAAAGCTATCTAACCAGTCAGGTGCCCGTGAGCTTGGTCCCTGAGGAGATAAGGAACATTGCTCACACATGAGAGACCCCGTTGAAGACGGGGTAGAATTTCAAGCAGCACACATAACCAAGTCCACAGACATTATGCAGGAAAACCACAGCGCAGCCCCCTTGTCCAACACCCCACACAAACCCTAGAGAGCCCTTGGAGTAACACTGAGGAGTGGACCCAGCACACAGAACACAGCAGCACAATGTGTGAAAATAAGTGTATGCAATATCAGTGCAGCAGCGCTACCGCTGGAGTGCTCCCCCCTGACTATGACCCCCTGGTACCAGTTTAAACCGTCTGTAACAGCGTGGGTCCTGGAGGAGCAGCGTGCATGCAGCCTTGATGATCTGCAGCAGCAGGAAATGGTGCCTTCCCGCCGCTGGTCCCACTCTGGGAAGCCCCGGCCCTTGCAATGGCGTGCGGTCCCTCACAAGATTAAACTGACCACAAGTGTAAAACACATCAGAAATGTCTTCAAAAGTACACACAAAGCCTTAGATGACAGTGAGCATTGCGGGCCTAATAGCCCTGAGCCAGTTTCGTCCACGACGGACACCTGTCACAACTGAGGGCCTGAGCTGACGGGAGGCAGCCTCAGTTGTAGGGGCTGAGATGTACCGGAACCTGGGAGGTTGTATCAGACCCCTGGACATGTAAGTAACATGAATAATAACTGCCCGAAGGCGTGACCACGACAACTTGGATAAAAGTCAATGATGTTTATTATGACAACTCCGCAACACAGCAGCAGTAAAAGAAAACGTAAAGTCAGCAAAGAATAAATACAGTTCCTGGGTACTACAGGGTGGCAGGAGCCACAGGGCACTGGTAGTGTGAGATAGTTCTTATGATCTTCTAGATGGAAAGTCCTTACCAGGCCCGACTGTAGCAATGGAGATAACCCAGGATTGTACCAGCTGGTGTTCCAGGAAAAGCTGGGTTGCTGAAGGTAAAACAGCTGCTGTGGATACTGGCTGGAACCAGACTGTTGTTAGCACGGAGTGGATACTGGCTGGAACCAGTTAAATAATAAATGAACTTGGGAGCGATGAAATATGAACTGAAATGTAGAACTTGAGAGCGGAGAAATAATAATACCGGTGGAGAGTGGTAAAGTGTAGAAAGGACACCGGCCCTTTAAGGGAAGCTGTACTCTGCTGGAAGCTGAGCTGGAAGCAGGTAATGTTGTAGCTGGAAACAGATGAATCCACAATGGATTGGAGAGTCAGGCTACACCGCAGGTGGAATGCTGGTGCGGGTCTCTATGGTGGAAGTCTTGAGACAGGAGCTGGAACCTGGAAGACAATCACAGGAGAGAGACAAACAGGAACTAGGTTTGACAACCAAAGCACTGACGCCTTCCTTGCTCAGGCACAGTGTATTTATACCTGCAGCAAGGAAGGGATTGGCTAGGCAATTATGCAGATTAACAATACTGACAACAGATTGGAGGAAATGATCAGCTGACAGAATCCAAGATGGCTGCGCCCATGCAGACACTTGGAGGGAAGTTTGGTTTGTAATCCATGTGGTAATGAAAACAGTAATGGCGGCGCCGGCCACTGGAGACAGGAGACGCCAGGCTGACAAGTGCACATCCAACCACGCGGACACAGCGGAGGCCGCGGCTGACGTAATCGCCACTCTGACAGTCTGCATGCAGAAGCTCAGGGACGGCGGCGGAGGCCGCGGGAGACGCCATGCCAGATGTAATAAGGCGTTACTGTGACAGCGTCTCAGAGAGACAGGAGAGGATGCAGGAATGTGAACATTAGGATAACAGATGGGATCCGGTCCTGGAGCGCTGAGCCAGCCTTAGGAGGCATCTGATGGGTAAGAAATGGCGTCCAGATACCCGGATCGTGACAGCACCCCCCCCTTTAGGAGTGGCCCCAGGACACTTCTTTGGCTTTTGAGGAAACTTGGAATGGAATCTCCGGACCAAGGCAGGAGCATGGACATCAGAAGCATTGGTCCATGAACGTTCCTCAGGACCATAACCCTTCCAGTCAATAAGATATTGTAGTTGACCGTAACGGTGACGTGAGTCCAGGATCTTGGCCACTTCATACTCAACGCCTCGTTGAGTTTGGACTTTCGGAGTTGAAGGAAGTGAGGAATGAAACCGATTCAAGATCAGCGGTTTCAACAGGGAAACATGGAATGTCCTGGGTATTTTTAAGAAGGGAGGCAACTGGAGTCTGTAAGCAACAGGATTGATGACTTGTTCAATCTTGAAAGGACCGATATAGCGAGGTGCAAACTTCATACTGGGAACTCTTAACCTCAAATTCTTCGTGGATAACCATACCCGATCACCCACCTTGAGAGCAGGAACTGCTCGACGCTTCTTATCCGCAAACTTCTTGTACCTGAACGATGCCTTGAGCAGAGCTGATCGTACGCTCTTCCAGATATTGGCAAACTGATGCAAGGTGATATCCACTGCGGGAACAGAAGTTGCTGGAAGCGGTTGGAACTCAGGGACTTTAGGGTGGAATCCAAAGTTAGTGAAGAATGGTGTTGAAGCAGATGAAGAATGATACTGGTTGTTATGACAGAACTCGGCCCAGGGAAGTAATTGAACCCAGTCATCTTGAGAGGAGGACACATAGATGCGGAGGAAGGCCTCCAAGTCCTGATTCACCCTCTCGGTTTGACCATTGGTCTGAGGATGGTAAGCCGTGGAAAACTTTAGCTTGACTTGGAGGACTTGGAGGACTTGACATAAACTTCGCCAGAATTTGGCTGTGAATTGAACTCCTCGATCTGAGATAATTTCTTCAGGAAGACCGTGGAGTCGGAAGATCTCTTGTATGAATACTTGAGCCAACTTGGAAGCTGACGGAAGACCGGTGAGAGGAATGAAGTGTGCCATCTTGGTGAACCGGTCAACTACCACCCAGATGGTATTGAACTTGTTGCACATGGGTAAGTCTGTAATGAAATCCATCGACAAGTGGGTCCATGGTCGACGGGGAACGGATAGTGGAACCAGTTGCCCCGCAGGCGACTGGCGGGATACTTTATGTTGGGCACACTTTGGGCAAGATGCAATAAACTCCAAGACGTCCTTTTTCAGAGTTGGCCACCAATAGGACCTAGAGATAAACTCCAGGGTTTTTTGGATACCTGTATGTCCGGCAAAACGGGAAGCATGGGCCCAATGCATGAGCTTCTTCCTTAGCATCGGCTTCACAAAACTTTTCCCTGATGGGGGCGTAGAGTCCATCCCTACCGTGGAGAATGCCAACGGATTTATAATAGGATGCTTGTCTGAAGACTCTGACTCATTTTCTTGCTCCCATGAGCGGGAAAGGGCATCGGCCTTGCGATTCTGAGAGCCCGGACAGAACTGGAGTTTAAAGTCGAACCTGGAAAAGAAAAGTGCCCATCTGGCCTGACGAGGGTTGAGACATTGTGCGCCCTTCAGGTATAAAAGGTTCTTGTGGTCTGTAAGTATGGTGATTAAATGAGAAGCTCCCTCCAACAGATACCTCCACTCTTCTAGAGCGAGCTTGATGGCTAGCAACTCCTGGTCGCCAATGGCATAGTTGCGCTCAGCTGGGGAGAACTTCCGGGAGAAGAAACTGCAAGGATGTAAATGGCCATCTTTAGCCCTCTGAGATAACACCGCTCCTACTCCAACGGAGGAGGCATCCACCTCTAGGATGAAAGGAGAGTCGATGTCAGGCTGTTTCAGGACAGGCGCAGAGATGAACCTCTGTTTTAAAAGATGAAAAGCTTGCATAGCTTCTTCAGACCACTTGGACGGGTTAGCACCCTTCTTGGTGAAAGCAGTAATAGGCGCCACAATGGTGGAAAAGTCTCGTATAAACTTTCGGTAATAATTGGCGAACCCTAAGAACCTCTGGACCCCTTTGAGGGTTAAGGGTACCGGCCAATTCTGAATTGCTTGTAGTTTCTCAGGATCCATCTCTAGTCCGGAACCGGACACAATGTACCCTAGAAACGGAATGGACTTGACTTCAAAGACGCATTTTTCTAATTTGCAATAGAGATGATTGACACGGAGACGGGACAGAACCTCTTTAACCCAAAAACGATGTTCCTCTAAATCGTTGGCAAAAATGAGGATATCGTCTAGATAGACCACGACATGACGGTATAGAATGTCTCTGAAAATCTCATTGACAAAATGCTGGAAGACAGCTGGAGCATTGCTCAATGACGAGGTACTCATAATGTCCGTCACGGGTGTTAAAGGCGGTCTTCCACTCGTCACCCTCACGGATCCGGATGAGATTGTATGCACCTCGCAAGTCCAGCTTTGTAAAGATGGTAGCTCCGCTAACTCTGTCAAAGAGCTCAGTAATCAGGGGTAAAGGATAACGGTTCTTGATGGTAATGTCGTTCAAACCTCTGTAGTCGATGCACGGCCGCAGACCACCATCTTTCTTTTTTACAAAAAAGAAGCCTGCGCCGGCTGGGGAAGAAGAAGGTCGAATGAACCCCTTTGCTAGGTTCTCTTTAATGTATTCCTCCATAGAATGCGTCTCAGGCAGAGACAACGGATAAGTTCGGCCTCGAGGTGGAACCTTCCCTGGAACGAGATCAATCGGGCAGTCCCATTCTCTATGAGGAGGAAGGATATCAGCAGAAGCTTTACTGAACACATCCGTGAAATCTTGATATGGAGGAGGTGGAACATCAGACGACCTGGGGGAGGAAGAACAGTCAGGCAATACTTTAAACAAACATGTCTCTGCACAGGAGGAACCCCATGCCAGGATTTGCGTAGTCGTCCAATCAATTGTAGGATTGTGAAGACGGAGCCATGGAAGGCCCAGGACCACAGGATGTGTGGCTCTTGGAATCACTAAAAGTGAAATAAGTTCGGAATGAAGAACTCCCACTCTCAGACGAACTGGTAGAGTCCTTAGAGCAATGACAGTATCAAAAATTTTACTGCCATCCACGGCAGTTAAGGAAAAGGAGGAAGGAAGTCTCTCGGTGGGTAGGGACCACCGTTTAACATAGGCTTCAGTAATAAAGTTCCCAGCTGCTCCGGAATCAAGGAGAGCAATGACGTTCCGATAACGTTGAGCAACTTGAAGCGAGACTGGGAGATTACAATCATGAGGAGATGGAGAGGAGATCATTACTCCTAGCCGGCCCTCTCCTGGGCGAGCTAGGGTTTGGAGTTTTCCCGGACGTTCGGGACAGGCATTGATGGTGTGAGACGGAGCTGCACAGTAAAGACAAAGAGACTCAGAGAGACGTCTTCGGCGCTCAGCAGGAGTTAAACGGGAACGGCCAATTTGCATGGGCTCATCTTTAGATGGTGACAGTTGACGAGGAGGAGGAGCAGAAGATTTTGGAGCAGATGATCTTCCACGCTCAGTTGCTCTCTCTCTGAAACGTAAATCAACTTTCGTGCAGAGTGAGATTAGCTCCTCTAACTTAGAAGGTAAGTCTCTGGTAGCTAACTCATTTTTAATAAGCTCAGATAAGCCATGCCAGAATGCAGCATACAGGGCCTCGTCGTTCCATGCCAGTTCGGATGCCAGGATCTGGAACTGTATCAGATATTGTCCTACAGTACGTGACCCCTGGCGTAAACGGAGAATCTCGGATGAAGCTGAGGTTACCCGGCCTGGCTCGTCGAAGATGCGCCTGAATGTTGACACGAATGCAGTGTAAGAAGATAGCAGGGTGTCGGACCTCTCCCATAACGGTGATGCCCAGTCAAGGGCGGAGCCACTGAGAAGAGAGATGATGTAGGCAATTTTTGTACGGTCACTGGGAAAATTGCCAGGTTGTAGCTCAAACTGAATCTCACACTGGTTGAGAAATCCCCTGCAGAATCTTGGAGATCCGTCAAATTTTGCTGGCGTTGGAAGATGAAGACGTGGAGCAGAAATGGGTAAGGTGGGTGGGGTTATAGCTGGAGTCACTGTGGTTGACGCACCAGATGCGCCTGATCCACGGAGAGTTGTCTGAATCCCATCCAGCCGAGTAGAGAGATCCTGGAGACAGCGGATGATGTGGCCCTGTGCAGCCTCCTGATGTTCTAGTCGGGCTGCCAGTTCTTGCATCGGCCTGGCCGCTTGATCCTGGTCTCTGGCTGGATTCATTAGGTCAGTGCTTACTGTCACAACTGAGGGCCTGAGCTGACGGGAGGCAGCCTCAGTTGTAGGGGCTGAGATGTACCGGAACCTGGGAGGTTGTATCAGACCCCTGGACATGTAAGTAACATGAATAATAACTGCCCGAAGGCGTGACCACGACAACTTGGATAAAAGTCAATGATGTTTATTATGACAACTCCGCAACACAGCAGCAGTAAAAGAAAACGTAAAGTCAGCAAAGAATAAATACAGTTCCTGGGTACTACAGGGTGGCAGGAGCCACAGGGCACTGGTAGTGTGAGATAGTTCTTATGATCTTCTAGATGGAAAGTCCTTACCAGGCCCGACTGTAGCAATGGAGATAACCCAGGATTGTACCAGCTGGTGTTCCAGGAAAAGCTGGGTTGCTGAAGGTAAAACAGCTGCTGTGGATACTGGCTGGAACCAGACTGTTGTTAGCACGGAGTGGATACTGGCTGGAACCAGTTAAATAATAAATGAACTTGGGAGCGATGAAATATGAACTGAAATGTAGAACTTGAGAGCGGAGAAATAATAATACCGGTGGAGAGTGGTAAAGTGTAGAAAGGACACCGGCCCTTTAAGGGAAGCTGTACTCTGCTGGAAGCTGAGCTGGAAGCAGGTAATGTTGTAGCTGGAAACAGATGAATCCACAATGGATTGGAGAGTCAGGCTACACCGCAGGTGGAATGCTGGTGCGGGTCTCTATGGTGGAAGTCTTGAGACAGGAGCTGGAACCTGGAAGACAATCACAGGAGAGAGACAAACAGGAACTAGGTTTGACAACCAAAGCACTGACGCCTTCCTTGCTCAGGCACAGTGTATTTATACCTGCAGCAAGGAAGGGATTGGCTAGGCAATTATGCAGATTAACAATACTGACAACAGATTGGAGGAAATGATCAGCTGACAGAATCCAAGATGGCTGCGCCCATGCAGACACTTGGAGGGAAGTTTGGTTTGTAATCCATGTGGTAATGAAAACAGTAATGGCGGCGCCGGCCACTGGAGACAGGAGACGCCAGGCTGACAAGTGCACATCCAACCACGCGGACACAGCGGAGGCCGCGGCTGACGTAATCGCCACTCTGACACTCTGCATGCAGAAGCTCAGGGACGGCGGCGGAGGCCGCGGGAGACGCCATGCCAGATGTAATAAGGCGTTACTGTGACAGCGTCTCAGAGAGACAGGAGAGGATGCAGGAATGTGAACATTAGGATAACAGATGGGATCCGGTCCTGGAGCGCTGAGCCAGCCTTAGGAGGCATCTGATGGGTAAGAAATGGCGTCCAGATACCCGGATCGTGACAACACCACAGCTCCGGGCCCGTGACCGTCGCGTGACATGCCACCAAACTGCACTGGGGACCTTCTAACCGGGTCCCGGTGTAACACTCACCGCACCTGGTCTTCGACATCTGTTAGGGGTGGCAGCTAGCTGCTGTCGTGGGCACACATACTGACGATGAGTGATCAGCACCTCAAGATCTCAGTATCCTGTCAGCTGGGATTACGAACCATTAACTCTCAGGAGGTTGGTTCGGTCCCTCCTCTAAGTCCCACGAAGCAGGTAGCCTGTCTGCCAAGCAGATCTACCTGAAAATAAAAACTAAGTTAAATTTAAGGAAAAATATCTCTGGAGCTCCAGAGAAGTGCACCCGGCTCCTTGGGCACATTTTTCTAAACTTAGTCTGGTAGGAGGGGCATAGAGGGGAGGAGCCAGCACACACATACACACACTAAAAGTTTTAAAGTGCCAGGCTCCAGTGGACCCGATCTATACTCCATGGTACTAAAGTACAAGACCCCAGCATCCACTAGGACGTAAGAGAAAATATATTAGATAGCGCTTTATCTTCAATGATGGCAAACCATCTGGTTCATCTAGGTCGACCACTATTGGTCGACAGCAACTAGTCGACAGAGTTTCTAGGTCGACATGTTCTAGGTCAAAAGGTCGACATGAGTTTTTCAATTTTTTTCTAATTGGGGTTCCTGGTCACTGTATGGTGAAAACGACACAAAAAAAAACACACAAAAAAAACTCACGTCGACCTTTTGACCTGTCGACCTAGAGACCCCGTCGACCTAGAATCCCTGTCGACCTAGTTACTGTCGACCAATAGTGGTCGACTTAGACACTGTTGACCTAAGTGTGGTCGATCTTCAATACCACACCCTAATGAAGTACACCTCAGCCTGATCATTTCATTCCTCTTTTGATTTTCTACTCTCTTTGCCCTCATAACTTTCTACCATAACTTTTTCCCATGCTGCTCCCCGCCTATGGAATTCATTGCCTCATCCTACAAGATTCTCCCAACCTTCAATCCTTCAACCATTTTCTCAAGACTCACCTCTTCATGTTTGTGTAACTCACCCTTACCTTGACTTTGGTATCTACCATCTCTACTTCCTCCATCCATCATTTACTGGTGCCCCATACTATATGTACTGTTTGTGAATGCCATAAATGCCAAGCGTTACAGAATGTATGGTGCCTTATAAATAAATGATGATGATGATGATGATAGTCAATAATATTATAAAAGGTCTAAAAGAGCCAGCCCGAGAATTCTCTAGGGAAAGAACCTGGAAGAATGAATGCATTGACCCATAATTTAATCATTTTACAATGCTCAACCAATAATTTGTATTAATGTTATTGAACTTTTTCTTATACTGAGTCATTCAATTTACATGGTTAGTGCAAAAATGAAGCTGAATATTCTCCAAGGAACAAGCTAATCTGGCCAGCCATGAAAACCCGATTTGTGAGGCAGTAGAAGAGCATAAAATATAACTGATGCGGGAAAAATTATGTGATGCTACAAAAGGTAGCTATCGCAGCTTTGGAGAGCAGAGTGGGAACTTGGAAGAGGGAACACTATTCATTTTAGCTGCCATCCTGATGCTCTTACCAGGTTTACCATGTTCCACCAGCCCCTCTTATAATGGGCAGTATTATTTACCCTTTCACTCTTACAGAAATATAGTATGACATAGCTACTGTAGTTAGGCCTGGGGTATTATAACTACTTCTGTCTACTGCTATCTGTAGGCTACTAGTGAATGCCTTAGACCAGTGGTTCTCAACCTCGGTCCTCAAGTATCCCCAACATTTCATGTTTTCCAGGTCACCTAGCAGTTGAACAGGTGAGTTCATTACTCACTGACACATTATAAAAGACCCACAGGTGGAGCAAATAATTTCATTTTCAATCCTGTTAGGAGACCTGGAAAACATGAACTGTTGGGGGTACTTGAGGACCGAGGTTGGGAACCACTGCCTTAGAACACTTCCACTTATGTTTAGTACGGGCTTATGTAAATCATAATAAATGGAGAGAAGGGATAACAAAGAGAGTATTCCTTAATCCCCATTCTAAACAGTGCATAAGCACAACACTGCCTCAAACTGAGTAATTCTGTATCAGGTTTGTGCCATCATGCTGGCACATTGTGATTGTCTAGGAAGAAATTATTATGACTGCAAGAGCGGCACACTTGTCTTTATGCCCTATCAAACACGACAAGCAATCTGTGCAGTGCCACCACATATTCAGAGGGGGATATATGTATTCAGCTTTAGTTGGCGTTATTATACTCAGCTGGTATGATATGGATTATAACATATGGATTTTTGGCAGATTTAATGTTCCCGTTTTGTACATATTTGAAATGATAACCTATTTAATACATCTAAGCATTGATCTTCAGGCCATTTTTGCCCTTTTCCCACTGTCGCTGCAGAGGTCCATAACATAATATTTCCACCAAATTTATAAAATACATTGCTTATTTTCTACCAGTATTTAAGGATAATCATTGATTTGCTTATGCTGGCAGGTAGGTGTTACCCGCAAACACTCATCACCCTTGACCCTAACAGGGCCAGATTAAGGTCCACATGGACCTGGTGCTGAAAATGTCCAATGGTCTATACTTAGATGAGGAGAAGCTGGGACCTGTGTAGAGTGGGTGTGGCCAGAACCATGTGGGCGTGTACACTCCTACACAACCAGAGTCTCCCTAAATACATAATAATAGAAACATTGCTTATTTTTGTGAGAACTAGAAAAACAATTTTATGGTTGACTGTGTGGCCAGCTGGGCATCTGGCCATCATAATGCTTTCATGATAATGGGCCTATTTTTATGTGTAGGTCTGGAGCTGTAGCTCCATCCACCCCATCGTTAATCTGGCCCTGCCCTACTAGATGTACTAACAGATACACATTTATTTTTAATTGTTGTGAAAGAATGAGGAAAGGGGAAGACTGACACCCTATCTGATCCTGCCCTCTAGGTCCAGACCTGTTTGGCAACAAAACCAACCCTGAGTACTTCACCACTAAGCCTAAGAGTAAAGCTAAATGAAATGAAATGCAAATGCTTGGCAAGACTCGCTGTGAATCACTAAACCAGCTTATTTGCTTCAGCTGTGTACTACAGTTTGTATAAGGTTGGCACCTTGCCTTCAGTAACATCAGGCTAGGGTGGAGGCTGAAGAGTCAAGGAAAAAGTTTGACAAAGGATGCCGTAAAAGGAATAAAGAAATTCTGAAAGCTGTTTTAAAGTGCCACAAACCTAAAATACAATTTGCCCATATAAAGGAGCTATTATTTAAAAAAAAAAAAAGTAATTAATAGTAGACATGATTTCACCATTGTATAATTAAAGATTTCAAATCTTTACTTTTAATAGTGTATTTACGGTTTTTCAATTTGGCTGTGAGCAAGCTGGTGTTCTCTGGTTTTATGATGTGGTCTACTATATATAGAGGTAGACCACATCAGGTGACACCATCTGAGGGGTGACACCAGGCTTGGACTGGCCCACAGGGGTACAGGGGAAACCACCGGTGGGCCCCACTGCCTGGGGCCCCCCACCTCCTGCTCTAAGGATCAGGTTATAGACTGTGCACTTGAATTATACATCATACATATGTTACCTTATACTGAACTATGCTGTATTTTCTACAGTGCATTGCTGTTATTAATCTGTTATTAATCTGGTACATTATCATGCATGCAGCAGCTGAATTTACTGTATATATTTATGAAGGGGCCCAGACGTTGCACTCTCTAATGGTTAGTCAAACCAATGAGGTGGCAGACCACACCCCCTCTGTGGACTGGCCACACCCCTAAACATGGGCCCCTACCACTGCATTCCCCCGGTGGGCCCTACATGCCCCAGTCCGACACTGGGTGACACTGCACGATAACGCCACAGTGCAGTACCTGTTTCCAATCACTGATGCGGAGCTGGCATGCGCAGACCCTGAAACATAGGATTAGTACATAAACCATCGGGTTTACGTATTAATCAGCATCAGTGTGTCTTCATGGGACTCGTGTTTTTTTATTTTACCAAGACCTACTGTATGGATACCTACATGGAACGAAAAAGAGGCCACCCAAAGATTTGGTAAGTACAGTATTTCCTTTTCCTTTAATTAAACACTATAACAGTTGTTGTGCAATTGTTGCGGTTATTTTAATATTTTCTTTACAGGTGGACTACAGGTGCCAGCAGTCTGGTTACTTATGATTCGGCACACATGAAAAAAATACAAATGTTACTCTTTCTTTGCTTTTTGACCTAACGAAGACTGCACAGATCATGCTTATCTGTGCAAAGATCCGACCATCGGTAAATCTGCAGATTCTATTCTCGTCTATGTAAAAAAAACGATTATTGCTCTAACTGCCACTATCAGCATTTTACAGTGATATCCGGAAAAATGGCGCAAGCACAGAAGGTAGCAAAGGCTCTCGCACAGGTGGTCATTCCGAGTTGATCGCTAGCTGAAGTTGTTTACAGCGAAACAATCAGGCTAAAAAACGGCTGTTCTGCGCATGCGTATGCGGCACAATGCGTACGCGCGTCATATGAGCACAACGAACGATGACGTTTTGCACAGGGTCTAGTGAAGCTTTTCAGTCGCACTGCTGACCGTGGAGTGATTGACATGAAGTTGGCGTTTCTGGGTGTCAACTGACCTTTTCAGGGAGTGTTCAAAAAAACGCAGGCCAGGAAAAACGTAGGCGTGGCTGGGTGAATGCAGGGCGTGTTTGTGACGTCAAAACAGGAACTGAATAGTCTGAAGTGATCGCAAGCGCTGAGTAGGTTTTGAGCTACTCTGAAACTGCACAAAAAAAACTTTGTAGCCGCTCTGCGATCCTTTCGTTCGCACTTCTGCTAAGCTAAAATACACTCCCAGTAGGCGGCGGCATTGCGTTTGCACGGCTGCTAAAAACTGCTAGCGAGCGATCAACTTGGAATGACCACCACAGTGCCAGAGCCTTTGCTTTTGCTTCACCGTGCCATCTTTCCAAAGAAATCATCTGAAAATGCTGCTCCCAGACGTGGCACTCGTGCACCTCACACCCACTATAGATATGCATATACTTGCACCTGTATATGGAGAAACAATAGTTTTAAGAAATGTCCTAAATGTGGAGAAGTAGCTGGTAATATTTGAAATCCACTGTGGCACTGTCCGCAATTGCTAACTTTTTGGAGGAATGTCACACTCACGTTGTATAAAAAGCAATGTGATTGTTGTGTCATCATATGATCCGGGTACTTGCATCTACAGGTAAAGAAATAAAGAAAGTGAACAATATATAATTAATTTAATGATGCTTGCTATGGTCTGCATAAGAAGAGAGTAACAGGTGGTCATATGCCCCACGGTTTTGGTATAGATTAAATAGGTTAATGAAACAGTGAGTCATGAGAGAGCTATAATAATTTCATAAGGTCTGACCTGTCTCCTGAATATGCGCGTAGTGGTAGCCGGGGTACGCCTCCCCAGCCCAGCGGCTCCTACTGTGAGTGAGACGGGACAGGCCTAGCCCTACGTGATGCATTCAAGGGGTAAGGGGGGGGAGTGACGGACAGAGAGGATCAGGTGGTTTGGGATGTAAAAGGGGGTGCAAGCAGCAGTCAGGGGGTGCGGAACTGTTGAATATATGGAGCGGGCTGGACAGAGTGGGAGGCATGGCGGAGTGAGGGGGGCCCTTTACTAGTTGTTATTAGTGATGTGCACCGGACATTTTTCGGGTTTTGTGTTTTGGTTTTGGATTCGGTTCCGCGGCTGTGTTTTGGATTCGGACGCGTTTTTGCAAAACCTCCCTGAAATTTTTTTGGCGGATTCGGTTGTGTTTTGGATTGGGTTTTTTTTTTCTTACAAAAACCCTAAAAAACAGCTTAAATCATAGAATTTGGGGGTCATTTTGATCCCATAGTATTATTAACCTCAATAACCATAATTTCCACTAATTTTCAGTCTATTCTGAACACCTCACACCTCACAATATTATTTTTAGTCCTAAAATTTGCACCAAGGTCGCTGGATGACTAAGCTAAGCGACACAAGTGGCCGACACAAACACCTGGCCCATCTAGGAGTGGCACTGCAGTATCAGGCAGGATGGCACTTCAAAAAAATAGTCCCCAAACAGCACATGATGCAAAGAAAAAAAGAGGTGCACCAAGGTCGCTGGATGGCTAAGCTAAGCGACCCAAGTGGCCGACACAAACACCTGGCTCATCTAGGAGTGGCACTGCAGTGTCAGGCAGGATGGCACTTCAAAAAAATAGTCCCCAAACAGCACATGATGCAAAGAAAAATGAAAGAAAAAAGAGGTGCAAGATGGAATTGTCCTTGGGCCCTCCCACCGACCCTTATGTTGTATAAACAGGACATGCACACTTTAACAAACCCATCATTTCAGCCACAGGGTCTGCCACATGACTGTGACTGAAATGACTGGTTGGTTTGGGCCCCCACCAAAAAAGAAGCAATCAATCTCTCCTTGCACAAACTGGCTCTACAGAGGCAAAATGTCCACCTCCTCCTCATCGTCCGATTCCTCACCCCTTTCACTGTGTACATCCCCCTCCTCACAGATTATTAATTCTTCCCCACTGGTATCCACTATCTCAGGTCCCTGTGTACTTTCTGGAGGCAATTGCCGGTGAATGTCTCCACGCAGGAATTGATTATAATTAATTTTGATGAACATCATCTTCTCCACATTTTCTGGAAGTAACCTCGTACGCCGATTGCTGACAAGGTGAGCGGCTGCACTAAACACTCTTTCGAGCACACACTGGAGGGGGGGCAACTTAAGTAAAATAAAGCCAGTTTCTGCAAGGGCTTCCAAATTGCCTCTTTTTCCTGCCAGTATACGTACGGACTGTCTGACGTGCCTACTTGGATGCGGTCACTCATATAATCCTCCACCATTCTTTCAATGGTGGCAGAATCATATGCAGTGACAGTAGACGACATGTCAGTAATCGTTGGCAGGTCCTTCAGTCCGGACCAGATGTCAGCACTCGCTCCAGACTGCCCTGCATCACCGCCAGCAGGTGGGCTCGGAATTCTTAGCCTTTTCCTCGCACCCCCAGTTGCAGGAGAATGTGAAGGAGGAGCTGTTGACGGGTCACGTTCCGCTTGACTTGACAATTTTCTCACCAGCAGGTCTTTGAACCTCTGCAGACTTGTGTCTGCCGGAAAGAGAGATACAACGTAGGTTTTAAATCTAGGATCGAGCACGGTGGCCAAAATGTAGTGCTCTGATTTCAACAGATTGACCACCCGTGAATCCTGGTTAAGCGAATTAAGGGCTCCATCCACAAGTCCCACATGCCTAGCGGAATCGCTCTGTTTTAGCTCCTCCTTCAATGTCTCCAGCTTCTTCTGCAAAAGCCTGATGAGGGGAATGACCTGACTCAGGCTGGCAGTGTCTGAACTGACTTCACGTGTGGCAAGTTCAAAGGGTTGCAGAACCTTGCACAACGTTGAAATCATTCTCCACTGCGCTTGAGTCAGGTGCATACCCCCTCCTTTGCCTATATCGTAGGCAGATGTATAGGCTTGAATGGCCTTTTGCTGCTCCTCCATCCTCTGAAGCATATAGAGGGTTGAATTCCACCTCGTTACCACCTCTTGCTTCAGATGATGGCGGGGCAGGTTCAGGAGTGTTTGCTGGTGCTCCAGTCTTCGGCACGCAGTGGCTGAATGCCGAAAGTGGCCCACAATTCTTCGGCCACCGACAGCATCTCTTGCACGCCCCTGTTGTTTTCTAAAAAATTCTGCACCACCAAATTCAATGTATGTGCAAAACATGGGACATGCTGGAATTTGCCCACGTGTAATGCACGCACAATATTGGTGGCGTTGTCCGATGTCACAAATCCCCAGGAGAGTCCAATTGGGGTAAGCCATTCTGCGATGATGTTCCTCAGTTTCCGTAAGAGGTTGTCAACTGTGTGCCTCTTATGGAAAGCGGTGATACAAAGCGTAGCCTGCCTAGGAACGAGTTGGCGTTTGCGAGATGCTGCTACTGGTGCTGCCGCTGCTGTTCTTGCTGCGGGAGGCAATACATCTACCCAATGGGCTGTCACAGTCATATAGTCCTGAGTCTGCCCTGCTCCACTTGTCCACATGTCCGTGGTTAAGTGGACATTGGGTACAACTGCATTTTTTAGGACACTTGTGACTCTTTTTCTGACGTCTGTGTACATTTTCGGTATCGCCTGCCTAGAGAAATGGAACCTAGATGGTATTTGGTACCGGGGACACAGTACCTCAATCAAGTCTGTAGTTGCCTGTGAATTAACGGTGGATACCGGACACACGTTTCTCACCGCCCAGGCTGCCAAGGCCTGAGTTATCCGCTTTGCAGCAGGATGACTGCTGTGATATTTCATCTTCCTCGCAAAGGACTGTTGGACAGTCAATTGCTTACTGGAAGTAGTACAAGTGGTCTTCCGACTTCCCCTCTGGGATGACGATCGACTCCCAGCAGCAACAACAGCAGCGCCAGCAGCAGTAGGCGTTACACTCAAGGATGCATTGGAGGAATCCCAGGCAGGAGAGGACTCGTCAGACTTGACAGTGACATGGCCTGTAGGACTATTGGCTTTCCTGTGTAAGGAGGAAATTGACACTGAGGGAGTTGGTGGTGTGGTTTGCAGGAGCTTGGTTACAAGAGGAAGGGATTTAGTGGTCAGTGGACTGCTTCCGCTGTCATCCAAAGTTTTTGAACTTGTCACTGACTTCTGATGAATGCGGTCCAGGTGACGTATAAGGGAGGATGTTCCTAGGTGGTTAACGTCCTTACCCCTACTTATTACAGCTTGACAAAGGCAACACACGGCTTGACACCAGTTGTCCGCATTTCTGTTGAAATAATTCCACACCGAAGAGGTGATTTTTTTTGTATTTTGACCAGGCATGTCAATGGCCATATTCGTCCCACGGACAACAGGTGTCTCCCCGGGTGCCTGACTTAAACAAACCACCTCACCATCAGAATCCTCCTTGTCAATTTCCTCCCCAGCGCCAGCAACACCCATATCTCATCCTGGTGTACTTCAACAGTGACATCTTCAATTTGACTATCAGGAACTGGACTGCGGGTGCTCCTTCCAGCAATTGCAGGGGACGTGCAAATGGTGGAAGGCGCAACCTCTTCCCGTCCAGTGTTGGGAAGGTCAGGCATCGCAACCGACACAATTGGACTCTCCTTGGGGATTTGTGATTTAGAAGTACGCACAGTTCTTTGCTGTGCTTTTGCCATCTTAACTCTTTTAAGATTTCTAGCAGGAGGATGACTGCTTCCATCCTCAGGTGAAGCTGAACCACTAGCCTTGAACATAGGCCAGGGCCTCAGCCGTTCCTTGCCACTCCGTGTCGTAAATGGCACATTGGCAAGTTTACGCTTCTCCTCAGATGATTTTGATTTAGATTTTTGGGTCATTTTACTGAGCTTTATTTTTTTGGATTTTACATGCTCTCTACTATGACATTGTGCATCGGCCTTGGCAGACGACGTTGATGGCATTTCATCGTCTCAGCCATGACTAGTGGCAGCAGCTTCAGCACGAGGTGGAAGTGGATCTTGATCTTTCCCTATTTTACCCTACACATTTTTGTTCTCCATTTTTTAATGTGTGGAATTATATGCCAGTAATAGATCAACGTATAATACTGGTGGTCACTGGTCAGCAAAATTCTGCACTGTACTCCTCCTATATAATATACTGGTGGTCCCCAGTCCCCACAATAAAGCAGTGTGAGCACAGATATATGCAGCACACTGAGCACAGATATGGAGCGTTTTTCAGACAGAGAACGTATAATACTGGTGGTCACTGGTCAGCAAAACTCTGCACTGTACTCCTCCTATATAATATACTGGTGGTCCCCAGTCCCCACAATAAAGCAGTGTGAGCACAGATATATGCAGCACACTGAGCACAGATATGGAGCGTTTTTCAGGCAGAGAACGTATAATACTGGTGGTCACTGGTCAGCAAACCTCTGCACTGTACTCCTCCTATATATTAGAAGGGTGGTCCCCAGTCCCCACAATAAAGCAGTGTGAGCACAGATATATGCAGCACACTGAGCACAGATATGGAGCGTTTATCAGGCAGAGAACGTATAATACTGGTGGTCACTGGTCAGCAAAACTCTGCACTGTACTCCTCCTATATAATATACTGGTGGTCCCCAGTCCCCACAATAAAGCAGTGTGAGCACAGATATATGCAGCACACTGAGCACAGATATGGAGCGTTTTTCAGGCAGAGAACGTATAATACTGGTGGCCACTGGTCAGCAAAACTCTGCACTGTACTCCTACTATATAATATACTGGTGGTCCCCAGTCCCCACAATAAAGCAGTGTGAGCACAGATATATGCAGCACACTGAGCACAGATATGGAGCGTTTTTCAGACAGAGAACGTATAATACTGGTGGTCACTGGTCAGCAAAACTCTGCACTGTACTCCTCCTATAATACTGCTGGTCCCCAGAATAAAGCTTTTTGCAGCCCCCTGAAACAAAGTGAGAGGACGCCAGCCACGTCCTCTCACTATCATTTCCAATGCACGAGTGAAAAATGGCGGCGACGCGCGGCTCCTTATATAGAATCCGAATCTAGCGAGAATCCGACAGCGGGATGATGACGTTCGTGCGCGCTCGGGTTAACCGAGCAAGGCGGGAGGATCCGAGTCGCTCGGACCCGTGAAAAAAAAGGTGAAGTTCGGGCGGGTTCGGATCCCGAGGATCCGAACCCGCTCATCACTAGATGTTATATATATTAGTAGAAACTTTCTGTTCAAATTCAAATGTAGTTGGACCAGATGGTGTGACTCTCACTATGTCGTAGGACGTAGGTACTTTCTAGGATTCACCTGCTGCTGTTATAATCTGTGAGTACCCATGCAATACTGCACTTTATATTATATGATTTTTACTATCTGTTATAAAAGCTGATACAATATCGATCATTTGTGTTTTTGTTAGACTAGTTTAGCAGCTAATTAAGAAGTGGATATTGCATATTTTATCTTTAAAGGAAAAACAATAAAAATACACTTGATTATATATTTTACATGTGGTATTGCAAAATTGCCATTCACCAGCTAGTAGTAATACCATAGAGAGTTTACTAGTATATGGACTGATATGCTACAGTACTATCTTATATGCCATTATCATGCACCCCTATATATATCCTCATGTACCCTGTCCCAGGTTCTCAGCACCAGGGTACTGAATGTAGGAAGAAGTATTACTAACTATAGATATGTGCATGGTGCTTTATACATTTTCCTGACTTCCTGAGATATGTAAGAAGTAACCCTTATCACTGCGTAACACTGTCACTGGAAGTCTTTTCACTGGAGATCAAAGTTCAATATTTAATGACCTATGTTCTCCCTTGCTGGGCTCTCCCAACCATGACTAACGCTGATTATTATTAGTTTTAAGTATCAGCTCTGCATAAAGGTTTACTGCAAACAGGCCAACTTCTGGCATAACACTGATCAGCCAGTCATATTAAAATCATTGACAGGTGAAGTGAATAACATAGATTATCTCATTACAATGGTCATTGCTGTAACTAGACATTTTGGTGCCCTATGCCAGAAAGAGAATTGGTGCCACCCCCTTCCCCCTCCCATATTTAAAATAGAGAAAGTGTGCATGCATCGCACTTCAAGAAATATATGTGTGTGGCTTCATGGGGAAGGAGCGTGATCACAAAATAATACCATTAGCCGCACAATGGTCTACATTTTTCAAATTACGCCACACAGCAGTGCCACTTATACACGCTACACCAGGTAGAGCTCCTTATACACATTACACCAGTCAAAGCACCCATTTATTTTCATTACGCAAGGTAGAGCCCCAGTTACACATTATGCCTGGTAGAGCCCCTTTTAAAACATATGAAAGAGAGAGAGAGAGAGAGAGAGTGTGTGTGTGTGTGTGTGTGTGTGTGTGTGTGTGTGTGTGTGTGTGTGTGTGTGTGTGTGTGTGTGTGTGTGTGTGTGTTATACTTATGTTTGGCTCTGGAGCAACAGCTTCCACCAGCCAGCTGTGTGTTTTTTAAACGCTGCTGACAAGCCAGGAGGGGCAGAGCGTAAGGAGACAGAAAGCTGCAGTGCTGCCCGGCTGCCTGTGTGACAAGTAGCCGGACTAGTGTGGTGGCGGCAGCAGCTGTGTGGGTGCTGCTGGTGGTTCTGCACCCAGCGTGCCAGGGACCACTGGCGCACTACTAGTTACGGCCCTTACCATGGTACCTGTAAAGGGGTGGGATATATTAGGCAAGTGAACAGTTCTTCAAGTTGATGTGTTGGAAGCAGGAAAAGTAGGGCGAGCGTAAGGATCTGAGCAACTATGCCTGGCAGCTTAATCATATCTTTGCAAGTACATTCAAAAAAAATCTCTGTATTTCTATTATCAAATAGTATTCAAATCTCATTGCTGATTCTTTTCAGTGTGTTGGGGGAATATTTTTCCTTTTTTCTTGTCTTAAATAACTATTCCCTTTCATGCACCTATAAAGGACCAGTGAGCAGTCAGCATTTTATATTACTGTTCTGAGAGTCATAGGGGTATATTTACTAAGGTCCCGATTTTGACCGAGATGCCGTTTTTTCATCAAAGTGTCATCTCGGTAATTTACTAAGCAAAAATCACGGCAGTGATGAGGGCATTCGTAATATTTTGGAAGTCCTAGGAAAAAATCACGAATCAATACACCATCGGTCAAATACGCCTGCAATTTGCTAGAAATCGGGAATTTACTAAAAAGTGCAAAACACAAACACTGCCGACAATAGCCAAACACTGCCGTGATAAAATACATATCGTGAAAAAGTGCTAAAAAAAAACAGACCTGCTTTTTTATCCCGTGTTTGTATAGGCATGCACGGATCCATGAGATCCGTGCATGTTTTTCAGTGGGAAGGGGGGGGAAATGTTCTGAATTTTCAGAAAAAAAATTGCGTGGGGTCCCCCCTCCTAAGGCAAACCAGCCTCGGGCTCTTTGAGCCGATCCTGGTTGCAGAAATATGGGGAAAAAATGGACAGTGGTTCCCCTATATTTAAGCAACCAGCATCGGGCTCTGCGCCTGGTCCTGGTTCCAAAAATACGGGGGACAAAAAGAGTAGGGGTCCCCCGTATTTTTGAAACCAGCACCGGGCTCAACTAGCTGGACAGATAATGCCACAGCCGGGGGTCACTTTTATACAGTGCCTTGCGGCCGTGGCATCAAATATCCAACTAGTCACCCCTGGCCGGGGTACCCTGGGGGAGTGGGGACCCCTTCAATCAAGGGGTCCCCCCCCCAGCCACCCAAGGGCCAGGGGTGAAGCCCGAGGCTGTCCCCCCCATCCAATGGGCTGCGGATGGGGGGCTGATAGCCTTTGTGATAAGTGTTTGATATTGTTTTTAGTAGCAGTACTACAAGGCCCAGCAAGCCTCCCACGCAAGCTGGTACTTGGAAAACCACAAGTACCAGCATGCGGCGGAAAAATGGGCCCGCTGGTACCTGTAGTACTACTACTAAAAAAATACCCCAATAAAGACATTACACACACACCTTGAAAGTATAACTTTAATACATCCATCCACACCTCCATATACACATACTTACCTTATGTTCCCACGCAGGTCGGTCCTCTTCTCCAGTAGAATCCATGGTGTACCTGTAAAAAAAATTTTACTCACATAATCCATGGTTGAAGGCTCCTCGGTAAATACTTTTGTAATCCACGTACTTGAAAAAATAAAAAAACGGATACCCGACCACGAACTGAAAGGGGACCCATGTTTTTACATGGGCCCCCTTTCCCCGAATGCCAGAAACCCACTCTGACTGATGTCTAAGAGGGTTTCTTCAGCCAATCAGGGAGCGCCACGTTGTGGCACCCTCCTGATCGGCTGTGTGCTCCTGTACTGTATGACAGGCGGCACACGGCAGTGTTACAATGTAGCGCCTATGCGCTCCATTGTAACCAATGGTGGGAACTTTCAGGTCAGCGGTTGACCGAAAGTGACCTCACCGCTGACCTGAAAGTTCCCACCATTGGTTACAATGGAGCGCATAGGCGCTACATTGTAACACTGCCGTGTGCCGCCTGTCATACAGTACAGGAGCACACAGCCGATCAGGAGGGTGCCACAACGTGGCGCTCCCTGATTGGCTGAAGAAACCCACTTAGACATCAGTCAGAGTGGGTTTCTGGCATTCGGGGAAAGGGGGCCCATGTGAAAACATGGGTCCCCTTTCAGTTCGTGGTCGGGTATCCGTTTTTTTATTTTTTCAAGTACGTGGATTACAAAAGGATTTACCGAGGAGCCTTCAACCATGGATTATGTGAGTATAATTTTTTCTACAGGTACACCATGGATTCTACTGGAGAAGAGGACCGACCTGCGTGGGAACATAAGGTAAGTATGTGTATATGGAGGTGTGGATGGATGTATTAAAGTTATACTTTCAAGGTGTGTGTGTAATGTCTTTATTGGGGTATTTTTTTAGTAGTAGTACTACAGGTACCAGCGGGCCCATTTTTCCGCCGCATGCTGGTACTTGTGGTTCTCCAAGTACCAGCTTGCGGGGGAGGCTTGCTGGGCCTTGTAGTACTGCTACTAAAAACAATATCAAACACTTATCACAAAGGCTATCAGCCCCCCATCCGCAGCCCATTGGATGGGGGGGACAGCCTCTGGCTTCACCCCTGGCCCTTGGGTGGCTGGGGGGGGGGAACCCCTTGATTGAAGGGGTCCCCACTCCCCCAGGGTACCCCGGCCAGGGGTGACTAGTTGGATATTTGATGCCACGGCCGCAAGGCACTGTATAAAAGTGACCCCCGGCTGTGGCATTATCTGTCCAGCTAGTGGAGCCCGGTGCTGGTTTCAAAAATACGGGGGACCCCTACTCTTTTTGTCCCCCGTATTTTTGGAACCAGGACCAGGCGCAGAGCCCGATGCTGGTTGCTTAAATATGGGGGAACCCCTGTCCATTTTTTCCCCATATTTCTGCAACCAGGATCGGCTCAAAGAGCCCGAGGCTGGTTTGCCTTAGGAGGGGGGACCCCACGCAATTTTTTTTTTACATTTAAACTTTATTTATTTTTTTAACAAAGTGCACAATGAAGCCCAGCACGGATCTCTCAGATCCGGACGAGATTCATTGTATTAAAGTCGGCAGTGTTTTACAAGTCACTCACATAAAACACTGCCAAAAAAAACGAATGACATCGACATCGGAAAACCCGAAAATGCAGAATACGGCAGCTTAGTAAATTAGTCGTAATCAATTCAAAAAGTTGCATATTTACACTTTCGATGTCATTCGTGATTGAACTTTGACCTCAAACGGGAAAACACGAATCTTAGTAAATTTACCCCACAGATGGGACCCGCATTGGAGGATTGTGCCATTTGGAGGGTCTTGGAGTTCCTTCAAGTGAGTTGGTTCTGAATTCAGATATATTCATGTATGTGCTATTATCATGTAGCATAACAATATGCACTTACAGTGCATCCGGAAAGTATTCACAGCGCTTCACTTTTTCCACATTTTATTATGTTACAGCCTTATTCCAAACTGAAATAAAAAAAAAATTCCCTCAAAATTCTACACGCAATACGCCATAATGACAATTAAAAATAAAAAACTAAGAAATGTATATAAGTTTTCACAGCCTTTGCTCAATACTTTGTTGATGCACCTTTGGCAGCAATTACAGCCTCAAGTCTTTTTGAATATGATGCCACAAGCTTGGCACACCTATCTTTGGGCAGTTTCGCCCATTTTCTTAGTAGCACCTCTCAAGCTCCATCAGGTTGGATGGGAAACGTCGGTGCACAGCCATTTTCAGATCTCTCCAGAGATGTTCAATCGGATTCAAGTCTGGGCTCTGGCTGGGCCACTCAAGGACATTCACATAGTTGTCCTGAAGCCACTACTTTGATATCTTGGCTGTGTGCTTAGGGTCATTGTCCTGCTGAAAGATAAACCGTCACCCCAGTCTAAGGTCAAGAGCGCTTTGGAGCAGGTTTTCATCCAGGATGTCTGTACATTGCTGCATTCATCTTTCCCTCTATCATGACTAGTCTCCCAGTTCCTGCCACTGAAAAACATCCCCACAGCATGATGCTGCCACCCCCATGCTTCACTGTAGGGATGGTATTGGCCTGGTGATGAGTGGTGCCTGGTTTCCTCCAGACATGACGCCTGGCATTCATGCCAAAGAGTTAAATCTTTGTCTCATCAGATCAGAGAATTTTGTTTCTCATGGTCTGAGAGGGCTGCAATGTGCTTTTTACTAAGGAGTGGCTTCGGTCTGGCCACTCTACCATACAGGCCTGATTGGTGGGTTACTGCAGAGATGGTTGTCCTTCTGGAAGGTTCTCCCTTCTCCCCCGATCACTCAGTTTAGACAGCCAGCCAGCTCTAGGAAGAGTCCTGGTGGTTCCGAACTTCTTCCATTTACGGATGATGGAGGCCACTGTGCTCATTGGGACCTTCAAAGCAGCAGATATTTTTCTGTACTCTTCCCCAGATTTGTGCCTCGAGACAATCCTGTCTCGGAGGCAGGGCCGGATTATGACCATGGGGGGCCCAGGGCACGTAAGACAGTGTGGCCCCTATGAGAGAAAGAGGTGTGTGTGTGTAACTTACCAGCCCCTACAGACTCTGCCGCGATCAACCCTCCTGCACTTCCGTCCCCGGCAGCTAGGCAACGACTCAGCAATCAGCAATCGATGAATCAGCCTGCGCGCACACTGCAGACCCACCACATGAAAAACAGCTGAGCGCAGCTGACCAGGACACCTCCGCTGCAGTGACAGCCACAGCTCAGAAACACAGATCGGATCAGAACACAGATCCGATCTATGGGATAGCGGCGGGGGGGCCCTTTTGAAAAGGGGGGCCTGGGGTACGTATCCCCGGGGCACCCCCCTTAATCCGGCTCTGCTCGGAGGTCTACAGACAATTCCTTTGACTTCATGCTTGGTTTGTGCTCAGACATGCACTGTCAAGTGTGGGACCTTATATAGAAGGATGCACCTGAGCTCAATTTTGAGCTTCATGGCAAAGGCTGTGAATACTTATGTATATGTGATTTCTTCATTTTTTATTTTTAATAATCTTTTTTTAATTTTTTTTTTCGTGATTTGCAAAAATCACAAAAAAACTTTTCACGTTGTCGTTATGGTGTAATGTGTGTAGAATTTTTGAGGGGGAAAATGAATTTATTCATTTTGGAATAAGGCTGTAACAGCAAAATGTGGAAAATATGAAGTGCTGGGAATACTTTCCGGATGCACTGTATATGACCCAGAGTGGGTGTTATTCAGTGGCGCTGAGGAGGGGGGGGGGTACTCTTTACCATACCCGCTTCCCCCACTGCCCTCCCCATTGTAGATAGCGGCAACACTTGGAACATGGAAAGGGAGGAGTTTTGTATTATTTACAAAAAAGGCTGGCCACACCTCCCTGCATTGGCCACCCCCACTCCCAATTACCTGGGAGTTGGCACCCCTGGTGCTATTTTAATCATGGATTCAGAAAAAAAGAAAAACCGCGCTAAAACCGGGATTTGAGTGTTTGAGCAGCCCTGAAAAGAATGGGAAACTGACAACTATATAAAGCAGGACGCTTGTTACAATGTAATAATAAGATTTTACTCACCGGTAAATATATTTCTCGTAGTCCGTAGTGGATGCTGGGACTCCGTAAGGACCATGGGGATTAGCGGCTCCACAGGAGACTGGGCACAACTAAAGAAAGCTTTAGGACTACCTGGTGTGCACTGGCTCCTCCCACTAAGAGTCTCCTCCAGACCTCAGTTAGGATACTGTGCCCGGAAGAGCTGACACAATAAGGAAGGATTTTGAATCCCGGGTAAGACTCATACCAGCCACACCAATCACACCGTATAACTCGTGATACTATACCCAGTTAACAGTATGAAATATAACTGAGCCTCTCAACAGATGGCTCAACAATAACCCTTTAGTTAGGCAATAACTATAAACAAGTATTGCAGACAATCCGCACTTGGGATGGGCGCCCAGCATCCACTACGGACTACGAGAAATAGATTTACCGGTGAGTAAAATCTTATTTTCTCTGACGTCCTAAGTGGATGCTGGGACTCCGTAAGGACCATGGGGATTATACCAAAGCTCCCAAACGGGCGGGAGAGTGCGGATGACTCTGCAGCACCGAATGAGCAAACTCTAGGTCCTCCTCAGCCAGGGTATCAAACTTGTAGACTCTTACAAAAATGTTTTAACCCGACCAAGTATCAGCTCGGCAAAGTTTGTAAAGCCGAGACCCCTCGGGCAGCCGCCCAAGAAGAGCCCACTTTTCTCGTGGAATGGGCTTTTACAGAATTAGGGTGCGGCAGTCCAGCCGCAGAATGTGCAAGTTGAATCGTGCTACAGATCCAGCGAGCAATCGTCTGCTTAAAAGCAGGAGAACCCAGCTTGTTGGGTGCATACAGGAGAAATAGCGAGTCAATTTTCCTGACTCCAGCTGTCCTGGAAACATATACTTTTCAGGGCCCTGACTACATCCAGTAACTTGGAATCCTCCAAGTCCCAAGTAGCCGCAGGCACCACAATAGGTTGGTTCACATTGAAAAATTATACCACCTTAGGAAGGAATTGGGAACGAGTCCTCAATTCCGCCTTATCCATATAAAATACAGATAAGGGCTTTTGTATGACAAAGCCGCCAATTCTGATACACGCCTGGCCGACGCCAAGGCCCACAGAATGACCACTTTCCACGTGAGGTATTATAGCTCCACGGATTTAAGTGGCTCAACCCAATGCGACTTCAGGAAATCCAACACCACGTTGAGATCCCACGGTGCCACTGGAGGCACAAACGGGGGCTGACTATGCAGCACTCCCTTAACAAAAGTCTGAACTTCAGGCAGTGAAGCCAGTTCTATTTTGGAAGAAAATCGATAGAGCCGAAATCTGGACCTTAATGGAACCCAATTTTAGGCCCATAGTCACCTCTGACTGTAGGAAGTGCAGAAATCGACCTAGCTGAAATTTCTCCTTTGGGGCCTTCCTGGCCTCACAGTACGCAACATATTTCCGCCATATGCGGTGATAATGGTTTGCGTTCACTTCTTTCCTAGCTTCAAATAGCGTAGGGATAACTTCCTCCGGAATGCCCTTTTCCTTCAGGATCCGGCGTTCAACCGCCATGCCGTCAACGCAGCCGCGGTACGTCTTGGAACAGACAGGCCCCCTGCTGCAGCAGGTCCTGTCTGAGCGGCAGAGGCCATGGGTCCTCTGAGATCATTTCTTGGAGTTCTGGTTACCAAGCTCTTCTTGGCCAACCCGGAACAATGAGTATAGTTCTTACTCCTCTCCTTCTTATTATTCTCATTACCCTGGGTAAGAGAGGCAGAGAAGGGACGCCATCATGTCCACCTGTGGCCTTTCCCAACGGTGTACAATCATTTGGAAGACTTCTGGATGAAGTCCCCACTCTCCCGGGTGGAGGTTTCTTAGTTGTCCACTCCGGGAATGAACACTGCTGACAGTGCTAACACATGATTTTCCGCCCATCGGAGAATCCTTGTGGCTTCTGCCATCGCCATCCTGCTTCTTGTGCCGCCCTGTCGGTTTACATGAGCGACCGCCGTGATGTTGTCTGACTGGATCAGCACCGGCCGGTGTTGAAGCAGGGGTCTAGCCTGACTTAGGGCATTGTAAATGGCCCTCAGTTCCAGAATATTTATGTGTAGGGAAGTCTCCTGACTTTTCCATAGCCTTTGAAGTTCCTTCCCTGTGTGACTGCCACCCAGCCTCGAAGGCTGGCATCCGTGGTCACCAGGACCCTGTCCTGTATGCCGAATCTGCGGCCCCCTAGAAGATGAGCACTCTGCAGCCACCACAACAGCGACACCCTGACCCTTGGAGACAGGGTTATCCGCCGATGCATCTGAAGATGCGACCCGGACCACTTGTCCAACAGATCCCACTGGAAAATCCTTGCATGGGACCTGGCGAATGGAATTTCTTCGTAAGAAGCTACCATCTTTCCCAGGGCTCGCATGCATTGATGCACCGACACCTGTATACGTATTAGGAGGTCTCTGTCTAGAGACAACAACTCCTTGGACTTCTCCTCCGGGAGAAACCCTTTTTATCCTGTTCTGTGTCCAGAACCATACCCAGGAACAGTAGACGCGTCGTAGGAACCAGCTGCGACTTTGGAATATTCAGAATCCAGCCGTGCTGTTGTAGCACTTCCCGAGATAGTGCTACTCCGACGAACAACTGCTCTCTGGACCTCGCCTGTTATGAGCCACGGCTGTGGCTCATTCCTGTTTTGCATGTCAGTTAGGTATTTTATGTTATTCTTCTGTTCATGTTCCCCGTGGGTGTCATGGGGTGCTCGGAACTCACCCTTAAGGAGGGGATACTGTTATGAACCACAGGTAGTGGTTCATTCCTATTTTATGTTTATAAGTTGTTTCGCAGGCCAGGATTTCCCGTTGCTCTGTTTAAGAGTACTCTTGGTTGCTGCCGCTGGTGAGTCTGTGTAATTGCAGCTTGTTCCCATGTGTTCAGCCTCACCTGGCTGCTAATTGCATCTTGTCAGTTTGGAGTCATGCAACAGGGCAGCTGCATGAGATTATTAATCAGGCCTCTCTGTTATATGCTGGCTCAGTGCTATTCACAGACGCTGGTGATATTTCTTGGTTTCTAGTCTGCTTGAGTTCTGAGCTTGTTCCTGCCAATTCCTGAGCTCCTGTGTAGCAGTGTCTGTCGAACTGCTTCCTGTGTCAGTCCCTGTGTCGATTCTTGTGTCTGATCCCGTGTCCTGCCGTGAAGTGTTCCTGTACAGAAGTCCAGTGGCTTTGCCTATGCCTGGTCGAGTTTCTGGCTTCTTGGTGTCCACCGGTCTGTCGTTTGGGATTCTGCCTGTTTTCCAGTTCTGAGAGTCTGTGTCAGCAGCATTGGGAGTTCCTGTCCGTTTGCCAGTATTCGTACCGGTTCCGTGAGTAGCGGCTCTGCCGCGTCCGTCGGCCTAGGCCGCTGTTTTCCGTTATTATTTCTGTCACTGGTGTTTTGCAGAGGGTTCTGCTTATGCTGTCACCGCCGGGACACAAGAGTATTGTATCGGCGTGTGGTCAGCATTTCCTTTGTTGTTGTTTTCCTTTGGCGGCAAGCCGCACATACATTTAGTTTTAGGCTAGTTAGTAGCCCCTGGCTTTGGTTGTTTCAGTTAGAGGGCCCCTTGTTATCACCCTGTCTCGGTACACTCTTTGTCTCTCATTAAGACCTAAGGGGGCATCGAAGTTGGGCAGACGTAATCCGCCCTTCAAACGCGGCTGCCATGGGCTCAAGCAACCATAGTCTCGCAAGAGTGTACTGACAGCACGGGCGAGACAACGGAGATAGGGCGCCAGGGGCTATTCCCTTTCCATTCCCCTTTCCCAGCATTACGTTCCAGTGCTCCGGTCCTTGCAATAAGATCTCCTCAGACCAGAGTGCTGGAATCATAACATCGCCTTTATAAGGAGATCGTCCAAGTACGGGATAATTATTTCGGCCATTACCTTGGTAAATACCTCGGTGCCGGGGACAGACCAACGGCAACGTCTGGAATTGGTAATGACAATCCTGTACCACAATATTGAGGTACTCCTGGTGAAGAGGGTAAATAGGGACATGCAGGTAATCATCCTTGATGTCCAGTGATACCATGAAATTCTCCAGGCTTGCAATAATCGCCCTGAGCGATTCCATTTTGAACTTGAACCTTCGTATATAAGTGTTCAAGGCTTTCAATTTTAGAATGGGTCTCACCGAACCGTCTGGTTTCGGTACCACAACATTTTTGAATAGTAACCCCGGCCTTGTTGAAGGAGGGGTACCTTGATTTCACCTGCTGGAAGTACAGCTTGTGAATTGCCGCCAGTACTACCTTTCTCCGAGGGCAGCCGGCAAGGCTGATGTGAGGTAACGGCGAGGGGGAGTCGCCTCGAACTCCAGCCTGTATCCCTGTGATACTATTTGCAGAACCTAGAGATCCACCTGTGGGCAAGCCCACTGGTCCCTGAAGTTCCCGAGACGCGCCCCTACCGCACCTGTCTCCACCTGTGGAGCCCCAGCGTCATGCGGTGGACTCAGAGGAAGCGGGGGAAGATTTTTGATCCTGGGTACTGGCTGCTGGTGCAGCTTTTTTCCTTCTTCCCTTGTCTCTTTGCAGAAAGGAAGCGCCTTTGACCCGCTTGCTTTTCTGAAGCCGAAAGGACTGTACCTGAAAATACGGTGCTTTCTTAGGCTGTGAGGAAACCTGAGGTAAAAAAATTTCTTCCCAGCTGTTGCTGTGGATACGAGGTCCCAGAGACCATCCCCAAACAATTCCTCACCCTTATAAGGCAGAATCTCCATGTGCCTTTTACAGGCAGCATCACCTGTCCACTGCCAGGTTTCTAATACCCTCCTGGCAGAATGGACATTGCATTAATTCTGGATGCCAGCCGGCAAATATCCCTCTGTGCATCCTTTATATATAAGACAATGTCTTAAATATGCTCAATGTTAGCAAAATATTATCCCTGTCTTAGCGTATTAATATTATCTGACAGGGTATCAGACCACGCTGCAGCAGCCCTATTTATGCTGAGGCAATTGCAGGTCTCAGTATATAACCTGATTGTGTAAATACAGACTTCAGGATCGCCTCCTGCTTTTTATCAGCAGGTTCCTTCAAGGTGGCCGTATCCTAAGACGGCAGTGCCACCTTTTGACAAACGTGTGAGCGCCTTATCCACCCTAAGGGATATCTCCCAACGTGACCTATCCTCTGGCGGGAAAGGGTACGCCATCAGTAACTTTTTAGAAATTACCAGTTTCTTATCGGGGGAAACCACGCTTCTTTACACACTTCATTCATTCATCTGATGGGGGAACAAAACACTGGCTGCTTTTTCTCCCCAAAAATAAAACCCCTTTTATGTGGTACTTGGGTTCATGTCAGAAAATGCGTAACACATTTTTCATTGCCGAGATCATGTAACGGATGTTCCTAGTGGATTGTGTATATGTCTCAACCTCGTCGCCACTGGAGTCAGACTCCGTGTCGACATCTGTGTCTGCCATCTGAGGTAACGGGCGTTTTTTGAGCCCCTGATGGCCTTTGAGACGCCTGGGCAGGCGCGGGCTGAGAAGCCGGCTGTTACGTCATCCAGCCTTTTATGTAAGGAGTTGACACTGTCGGTTAATACCTTCCACCTATCCATCCACTCTGGTGTCGGGTCACAGGGGGCGACATCCCATTTATCGGCCTCTGCTCCGCCTCCACGTAACCTTCCTCATCCAACATGTCGACACAGCCGTACCGATACACCGCACACACACAGGGAATGCTCTGACTGAGGACAGGACCCCACAAAGTCCTTTGGGGAGACAGAGACAGAGTATGCCAGCACACACCAGAGCGCTATATAATGCAGGGATTAACACTATAACTGAGTGATTTTTCCCCAAATAGCTGCTTGTATACATATATTGCGCCTAAATTTAGTGCCCCCCCCCCCCCTCTCTTTTTAACCCTTTGAGCCTGAAAACTACAGGGGAGAGCCTGGGGAGCTGTCTTCCAGCTGCACTGTGAAGAGAAAATGGCGCCAGTGTGCTGAGGGAGAAGCCCCGCCCCTTTTTCAACTGACTTTCTCCCGCTTTTTCTGGAATACTGGCAGGGGTAATTTTACATCTATATAGCCTCTAGGACTATATATGATGTAGATTTGCCAGCCAAGGTGTCATATATTGCCATCAGGGCGCCCCCCCCCAGCGCCCTGCACCCTCAGTGACCGGAGTGTGAAGTGTGCATGAGGAGCAATGGCGCACAGCTGCAGTGCTGTGCGCTACCTTGGTGAAGACCGAAGTCTTCTGCCGCCGATTTTCCGGACTCTTCATGCTTCTGGCTCTGTAAGGGGGACGGCGGCGCGGCTCCGGGAACGAACACCAAGGTCGGGTCCTACGGTCGATCCCTCTGGAGCTAATGGTGTCCAGTAGCCTAAGAAGCCCAAACTACCACCTGTTAGGTAGGTTCGCTTCTTCTCCCCTTAGTCCCTCGCTGCAGTGAGTCTGTTGCCAGCAGATCTCACTGTAAAATAAAAAACCTAAATATACTTTCTTTCTAGGAGCTCAGGAGAGCCCCTAGTGTGCATCCAGGTCAGCCGGGCACAAGAATCTAACTGAGGTCTGGAGGAGGGTCTTAGTGGGAGGAGCCAGTGCACACCAGGTAGTCCTAAAGCTTTCTTTAGTTGTGCCCAGTCTCCTGCGGAGCCGCTAATCCCCATGGTCCTTACGGAGTCCCAGCATCCACTTAGGACGTCAGAGAAATGTGTTTGCAACAGCTAATAATAAAAAGTTGCCAAATGTATTAGTGCAGTACCTGTAGAAAAAAGGGGGTTAGTTTAAATGATCACAGCTCTTTTGCATATTTGCAGTCCTTGATGTTTGTAAGGGTTCCAATATTGCCGTTTGGGGAGAGGTACTCAGCAGAAAAAGTTCTATAGGATAAAGGGCCTGGAGCCCGAAACGCGTTGAAAGCACCGATAAGCAGACTGTCAGTCCGAGTGCACTCTTTCATATAGAGCACACTGAAAAAGCCATCACGCAAGCCGAAATCCCAAGCAGCCACAGTGCGCAGCACGGCGCACAGGAGACGCGGCCGGAGTGAGCGGCGCTACGGAGCAGGGAACCTAGCCGCCTGGAGACAAGTCAGCGTCCCACCGCCAGTGAGAACAAGGTGGGTAGAATAGGGATAGCTAGGGCTTGAACTTTTTCTGCTGAGTACCTCTCCCCAAACGGCAATATAGGAACCCTTACAAACATCAAGGACTGCAAATATGCAAAAGGGCTGTGTTCATTTAAACAAACCCCTTTTCTTCTACAGGTATTGCACTAATACATATGGCAACTTTTTATTATTAACTGTTGCAAATACATATTACATTGTAACAAGCGCCCTGCTTTATATAGTTGTCTATTTTAATCATATCTTTGCAAATATACACAAACTGAGATCTCTCTATTTTTTTTATCATGTTGTATTCAAGGGTCATTGCTGAGCCTTTCCAGTGTGCTGGGGGAATATTCTTCCTTTTTTTCCCTTGTCTAGAATAACCCCTCATTTTCATACACCTGTGAAGGACCATTAAGTTGACTGAGCAGCCACCATTTTATATTACAACTATGACAAGGGCCAAATTGTGATAGCTAGACAACTGAGTCAGAGCATTTTCAAAATGGCAAGCCTTGTGGGGTATTCCTGGAAGGAAGTGGTTAGTACCTAGCAAAAAAGGTCCAAGGAAGGACAACTGGTGAATGGGCAATAGTGTTGTGGGTGCCCAACTCTCATTAATACCCGTGGGTAGTAAAAGCTAGCGCGTCTGGCCCGATCCACAGAAGAACTACTGTAGTGCAAATTGCTAAAAAAAAGTTAATGTTGGCTATGATAGAAAGGTGGCATAACAACACAACGCATTGCAGCTTGCCGCGTAGCAGCAGACAGGTCAAAGTGCCCATGCTGACCTGCTGACCTGCTGACCCCCTGTCCACTGCTGAAAGCGCCAGAAAGTGGCATGTGAGCATCAGTACTAGACAATGAATCAATGGAAGAAGGTCGGCTGGTGTAATGAATCATGTTTTCTTTTCTATCATGTGGACGGCCAGGTGCATCATTTACCTAGGAAAGAGATGGCACCAGGAAGCAGTGGCAAATGCAGGATTTTGAAAGAGGGGTTTCGAAATAATTGGTTACAGACCACTGAAAAAAAGTCTAACCAGATTAAATATGGCTGAATGTAGCATGGCTCCCCCCCCCCCCACCGTTGTTTGTCACAGTTACATCGGCAAGTGTGTATGCACTTGCTGATGCCAGGTCCCACCGCGAACGACATCTAATTTGAGATGTTGTCCTAGTGTGTACATAGCCTTAGACTGATAGCACAGGCACCACGACTACCACCCCCAATTAATAGACAGACAGCACACAGGCACCATGATCTTCACCCCCCACCCCAAGATAGACAACAAACGCACTACGACCATCCCCTCGCTCTCCCACACAGAATGATGCCCCACGACCATCCCCCTCCCCGACATACAGTAGGCTGATGCTCCACGACCATCCCCCCTCCCCCACCATGACTGATGCACCACAGACATCACCCTACCCCACACAGACTGATGCACCACGTCCACCCTCCCTCCCCCACCACATCACCACATAGACTGATGCACTATGACCCTCCCCCCTCCCCCACATAGACTGATGCACCACAGACACTCCCCTTCCCCACACAGACTGATGCACCACAACCATCCTCGCTTCCCCACATAGACTGATTTACCACGACCATCCCCCCTCCACCACACAGACTGAGCATTACGACCACCCCCCTCCCCCAAATAGACTGATGCACCACAACCATCCCCCCTCCCACACATAGACTGATGCACCACAGACAACCCCCTCCCCCACAGACTGATGCAGCATGACACCCCCTCCCCTGCACAGACGGATGCACCACAGACACCCCCTGCCCCACATAGACTGATGCACTGTGACATCCCCCCTCCACCACATAGACTGATGCACCACGACCACCTCCCCACACAGACTGATGCACCACGACCACACCCCCTCCACCACACAGACTGATGCACCATGACCACCCCCCTCCCTCACACAGACTGATGCACCACGACCACCCCCCCTCCCCCAAATAGACTGATGCACCACAACCATCCCCCCTCCCACACATAGACTGATGCACCACAGACAACCCCCTCCCCCAAAGACTGATGCACCACGACACCCTCTCCCCCACACAGACGGATGCACCACAGACACCCCCTGCCCCACATAGACTGATTCACGGTGACCATCCCCACTCCACCATAGACTGATGCACCACGACCACCTCCCCACACAGACTGATGCACCACGACCACACCCCCTCCCCCACACAGACTGATGCACCACGACCACACCCCCTCCCCCACACAGACTGATGCACCACGACCACCCCCCTCCCCCACACAGACTGATGCACCACGACCACCCCCCTCCCCCACACAGACTGATGCACTACAGACACCCCCCTGCCCCACATAAACTGATGAACTACAACCATTCCCCCCTTATATAGACAGTACGCAGGCATCATGATCATTCCACCCCCCTACCCCCCTACACAGGCACCACAACCATTCCTTCCCACTTGGCCTCCAAATTCACCAGATCTCAATAAAAGCGTTGTGTGTGTCAGCTGCCATGCGGCACCCTGGAATCATTCAGCTTCACTCTCCTTCTAAGCCCACCCCCATACTCCTGTGAAACTAACCAATGGGAGTCTTTGGGCAGGCTTAGAAGAGGAGAGTGAAGTTGACATGGCGACACACACACGACGCTGTCGATCCCCGGGATAACCAGCCAGCACATACATTACATATACCATAATATGTATGTTTATATGTGCTCCCTTCCCCCCCCCCGGCACTGTGTGGTCGACCCTGCCGCTGATTATTAGTACTAAATAGGATAATGTGGCAGCTAGAGGAAGGAGAACAGCTCTCTTCCAGTAAGAGGTAGTCACACATCTAGTAGCATTAAAGATATGCACAAACAATTTCTGCAAATGGTTAGGGGTATTCAGGGGTGTAGAGAGCTGTGGCGGGACCAGTGTGATTGCTCCCCTCCTACCCCTCACCCGGACAGGCGGAAGAGACTGCTGCTGCTATCTGGGTCAAGGCCCCTCCATTGGGCCTGGGTAATTAGTACCCACACCCCACGCCACCCCCCTCACGGTAGCAGTGTGGGTGTTGGGAGCTGGTTGGCATCTCCATCAAAAGATTGAGGCACTCTGAGAACATGCTTGAATTTGTGCAGGGACTAAAAATCATATTACGGTGGTTCCCAAATGCTGTCCTTAAGGCACCCTAACTGTCCAGGTATTAAAGATATCCATGGCACAGTACAGATAGTTAAATCAAATTGACTGAGGTACTAATTAAGGGGGATATGTACTAAGCAGTGAAAACAGTGGAGAAGTGACCCATGGCAACCAATCAGATGCTCTGTATACTTTTATAGTATGCAAATTAGAAATGTTACTTCAATGCTGATTGGTTGCCATGGGCAACTTCTCCAGTGGCTCACTTCTCCACTCTTTTCCTTGCTCAGTACATCTCACCTTATGTCACCATTGGACAAGCATGGATATATTTTAATCCTGGACCCAAGGACAGATTCAGTATGATATGCCGGCTGTCGGGATCCCGGTGGGCAGGAGACAGGGCTACCATAGATGCAGGGAGTGCTGCTGTTATGGGGCCCAAAGCATCTTCCCTGTCACAGTTACATGTGTTATATTACTGTTAGTGTGCCTTGAGGACAGAGTTTGGGAACCTCTGTCATATTAAATAATAGCACTTTTCCACCTAAATCCCTGGTCCAATCTGGGTTTTGGAACACCGTTCCAACCCTGGTCAGACCTGAGTCAGAGCCCGTTTCCACTGAACTTTCGACCCAAGTTATTCCCAGGTCAGCCCCTTTTCACACTGCATCCATGTGCAGTGTTTCTGTTCTGCTGATGATCTAGCTCTCCCTATGCTTTTAAAGGGACCCTTTTTCACTGAGCTGTGATTCGGGTTATTACGGCAGTGGAGAAGGGGTATTGGTCTTAAGGGTATTCTTTTTCTTTTTTATATATATATATATTTTCTAAATGTTATAGTTTCCATTTCATCTGAGCAAACCATGTTATGTTAATTGTCTTATTGTGCCGTTTTATAACCATTTATCCAATGACCCTACCTTTATAATTTTACATGGTTTTCTTTCACCAAATTTCCAGAGTGCCCTACTGTATTGTAACACATGGGAGTCAATCCAGTTAGGTAAGAATTGCAATCCAATTCAAAACTCGTATTGTTTTTTAAGATGAAATTCAGGATTTTTAGTTCTCACCACTCTGTGTCAAAATATATGGAAAATCTTTATTGTAAGGTAAAAATGTCAGGACTTGCTTCAGAACATCTTGGACCTTCTCCTCATAATAACTAATTAGGCATTTGGAAGTTTTTAAATTAGCTCAATTGGGCTAATAATTACATGTCATTATTGGGGTTGGAATACAAAATGGCCTCAAATTATCCCAAAATCTACATTTAACTGTCTTATGCACCCCAAGTATTTATTTCTTGCGTTTTTCGTTTAACTCGTTTGTAAGTAAACTAAATTCTTTGTTTTTTTTAAATCATTTTTTTACTTAAAAAAAAAAAATAATAATAATAATAATAATAAATCGGCCATTTTACACCTTGTAACTGTCCAGTACTTTCCTTTTGACCACTAACAGGCTTCTATATGGTTCTGCTAATAAAGTCACTTTTTTGTGGTCCAGAAGATCGCTCCACTTTCTCATGCACTTCTCCCAGCTCACATTTTGTAGAACATTTGCACACCCTCGCTGCGAGTACCACAAATTGGCATTTCTAATTGGATCTTGCATTTCTTGGTTGCGCACATTCAGTGAAGTCTGTGAGTTTCATGAAACAAACTCACATCCACAAACTCACACTTAAATTGATAAAGCTCATAATATACTGTTGGGTTCGGGCTGAATTTTGCTACATTTGCTGCAAAGTCTCTGCTTAATTAACTGGTGTGATAGTTAGTCAGCAATATAACAAATGATTGCTTATATATAACATTAAGATCCTGTGGGTCATATATATTTGTAATATTTTATCTCCTCATTAGCATACTATACACTCATAGGTGTGCGCTGCACAGTGTCTTTATAAGGGGTGTGTGTGGCATAATAACTGATGCAGGATGTAGGTACGCGGCAGTCCCCGTCCAGAGACACCTGTTCTTGGAAATCGCAGGGTCAGACTGACCTTGTGTGGGGTCGCCCGCCCCTGTTGCTTCCCCCTTAATCCGGCCCTAAGCAGAGGTATGAGCAGGAGAGTTGAACTCGAATGTGGTAGTTTTCCGTATGTATATATTTGGTTAATTTTCAATTAACCTGTCTGTGATGGCAGCTTTCTCATGCACCCCATCTAAGCTCATTTACTTTAAACGTGTGTCAGCTGCTTCCTTGGTGGTAATTTAGGAGCTGTGTGGGTGACTGTAGCCGTAAGTTAGTTGGCAGATGAGCCTTAAACATTTTCAATTTGACTTTGATGTTATAGCAGTGGGCAGGTTTTAAAATATCTGGCCAGTAGAGTAGGACTCGCAGTGAAATGGGGTCCCTTGATGTTGGGCTGCAAACTTAAATGCATTGTACAATCCATGAACTAAAACTCCATTATTTATTTATGTATAGATGTATCAATTCAATAGGTGGGTGAGCATACCATGGTGAGTGCTGGGTTCTCAAAATAAATAAATAACTATATATAACTATATATATATATATATATATATAGAAACTGGGTAGTACGGCACTCAGACACTGGTAGTTAAATTGAGTCCAAGCCCTGGATTGCTGTCGTGCAATTGGACTCAATTTAACTACCAGTGTCTGAGTGCCGTACTACCCAGTTTCTATCCACATCCCCCTGCCTGTGGAGGACCAGTAAGGGCACCGGACCAAATAGCCAGCAACACCAGTGAGTGCCAGATCATCACACAGAATATATATATATATATATATATATATATACACACACACTTCTCAAAAAAATAAAGGGAACACTAAAATAATACATCCTAGATCTGAATTAATGAAATATTCTTATTAAATACTTTGTTCTTTACATAGTTGAATGTGCTGACAACAAAATCACACAAAAATTATCAATGGAAATCAAATTTATTAACCCATGGAGGTCTGGATTTGGAGTCACCCTCAAAATTAAAGGGGAAAAACACACTACAGGCTGATCAAATTTTGATGTAATGTCCTTAAAACAAGTCAAAATGAGGCTCAGTAGTGTGTGTGGCCTCCTCGTGCCTGTATGACCTCTCTACAACGCCTGGGCATGCTCCTGATGAGGTGGCGGATGGTCTCCTGAGGGATCTCCTCCCAGACCTGGACTAAAGCATCCGCCAACTCCTGGACAGTCTGTGGTGCAACGTGGAATTGGTGGATGGAGCGAGACATGATATCCCAGATGAGCTCAATTGGATTCAGGTCTGGGGAACGGGCGGGCCAGTCCATAGCATCAATGCCTTCATCTTGCAGGAACTGCTGACACACTCCAGCCACATGAGGTCTAGCATTGTCTTGCATTAGGAGGAACCCAAGGCCAACCGCACCAGCATATGGTCTCACAAGGGGTCTGAGGATCTCATCTCGGTACCTAATGGCAGTCAGGCTACCTCTGGCGAGCACATGGAGGGCTGTGCAGCCCCCCAAAGAAATGCCACCCCACACCATTACTGACCCACTGCCAAATCGGTCATGCTGGAGGATGTTGCAGGCAGCAGAACGTTCTCCTTGGCATCTCCAGACTCTGTCACGTCTGTCACATGTGCTCAGTGAGAACCTGCTTTCATCTGTGAAGAGCACGTGGCGCCAGTGGTGAATTTGCCAATCTTGGTGTTCTCTGGCAAATGCCAAACGTCCTGCACGGTGTTGGGCTGTAAGCACAACCCCCACCTGTTGGTGTCGGGCCCTCATACCACCCTTATGGAGTCTGTTTCTGATCGTTTGAGTAGACACATGCACATTTGTGGCTTGCTGGAGGTCATTTTGCAGGGCTCTGGCAGTGTTCCTCCTGTTCCTCCTTGCACAAAGGCGGTCCTGCTGCTGGGTTGTTGCCCTCCTACGGCCTCCTCCACGTCTCCTGATGTACTGGCCTGTCTCCTGGTAGCGCCTCCATGCTCTGGACACTACGCTGACAGACACAGCAAACCTTCTTGCCACAGCTCGCATTTATGTGCCATCCTGGATGAGCTGCACTACCTGAGCCACTTGTGTGGGTTGTAGGGAGGTCATACAGGCACGTGGAGGCCACACACACTACTGAGCCTCATTTTGACTTGTTTTAAGGACATTACATCAAAGTTGGTTCAGCCTGTAGTGTGTTTTTCCACTTTAATTTTGAGAGTGACTCCAAATCCAGACCTCCATGGGTTAATAAATTTGATTTCCAGTGATAATTTTTGTGTGATTTTGTTGTCAGCACATTCAACTATGTAAAGAACAAAGTATTTAATAAGAATATTTCATTAATTCAGATCTAGGATGTATTATTTTAGTGTTCCCTTTATTTTTTTGAGCAGTGTATATATATATATATATATACATACACACACACAAGGTATGTGTTTACTCTTGGACCGGCTAATCAGGTTTTATATATAACATCATTTGGCTTAATGGCCTAATCCTCTGTTCTACACTCTCCATGTACCCCATCTGTGTCACCCCTGTCTGTCTACCCCTCCCCTTTAGAATATAAGCTCTCACGAGCAGGGCCCTCTTCCCTCATGTGCTTATCCTTTCTTACTTTAATAATCTTCACCTGCATCAACTCCAGCAGTCTTCTGCCACCTGATACTTATTCCAGTGTCATCTGCTGATGTAACTATGTTTATTTACCCTGTACTTGTCCTATACTGTCATCAACTGTAAGTTGCTGTTTTCCTGTTTGATTATTCGTGTACTCTGTAATTGGGCGCTGCGGAACCCTTGTGGCGCCATATAAATAAAGGATAATAATAATAATAATAATAATAATAATAATGCACTTGATGTAATTATTTTCGATTAGGCTTGACTGATTGGCCAACTTGAGGTCCTAATGGCATATAGGGTCTTGTCATCAAGCGCTCACGAATGAGCTGTTGAAATTGTGGGTCCATATAGCATCCATATTTACCATTCAGTAGAGGTACGTTCTAAGGATGTATTTATACAATTTGTGAAGGTTGTCCTTGGTTTTTCTTCTTCATGTTTCTATGTTTTCACTGTTTGCTCTTTGTTATGTACTGCACATTTTTATAATTTTTTTTATGTGAGATGTTACTCATATCTAATATACATAATTATGAATGTTTTACTGATCAGTTCTTATACAATCATAGATTCACCCCTGATGAAGTCTTGGAGAAAAGATGAAACGCGTTGGGTTGTCTTCTTATGAAATCCTTTTATGAATCAATATTAAGAAAATTACACAATTACCTGAAAATTATTGATACTGTGGTCATTGATCTGTAAGAAGGGTGAAGTTATCACACCTCCTCTGTACAAATATTAATTTTATGTTTTTATGATAATAAAATACATTTTTAAATGGAACATGTCACTAATATGTCTTGTTTGAAACCTACTAAGGGTTTTACTTATAAAATTAGGTATTTGTTGGCGCCAATTCTTCTATTGTGCTATATATATATATATATATATGTATATATATATATATATATATATCTCCAAAAACAAGTGCACTCACTACTTCTTTAAATTCCAAAGTTTCACAGTTATTTTATTCAATTCAATCTGCAGGTTCAGTTGTATCAGTAAATTCCATACATGACCATGTCCATATAGGAGTCAAAACACCGCTCCAAATTTATCCATCTTGTCAATGCAAATCAATCAAGCATATTATGAACATCTGAAAAATATCAGTGGTGCAGCTCCATTTGTATATGGTTTTCACATGTCATGGATTGGTAATACATCATGTCTTTTGTTATGTCATAGAGTGGCCAGTGGGCGGGCGGGCGGGCACTCCAGGCAGGATTGAGACATAGCGTGCGTGACCTATGAATCACGCACGTGGAAGTGCACACTGCACAGCGCTGCCCGAGCCGTTTATTGATTCCGGTGGGGGGCGGGTCTCTGGCTGGCGGGCAGCAACGGATCTCTCTGGCGGGCAGCGGTGGGGAGCATCTCTGGCTAGCGGCGGCACACCTAGAGATCGCTCGCGGCACACTAGTGTGCCGTGGCACAGCGGTTGAAAATCGCTGGCCTAGCAGAATCTCTTAAAGGGCCAGACCTGTATCGTTTTTTACAAGTGTCCCTCCCAGAGTTGTTGGAAATCCAAGACACATGTGCAGACATGGTAGTGGAGAGGGCCCACCGCTTAGGACTGCCCGGGATGGGTCAGAATACGAGGCCGTGTGTGGTGATTTTTCGCTGTTTAAACTTTCTTCACAAAGAAGCTATTTGGTCTGCTTCCAGGAGACACAGGGCTCTTTCATGGGATGTTGGTGACATTCGTCTTTTTCAGGATTACTCTGCAGAAGTATCCCAAGCTCGCAGGGACTTCTCCCAGATTTGCTCTCGCCTGGTCCCGGAGGGCAGGAAGTTTGCACTGCTGTACCCTGCACGATTACGGCTCTTTGAGGGGGACTCCTTTCTGGACTTTTCTAATGTAGCTGACGCAGCTGGATATCTGTCTGAAGGACGGAAATCGGGACATTTGTTTTCTCCTACTTATCCACGTTCCACATCATAGGCCCTGAGCCGGAGGTTGCATGCGATACCTGATGGATGGCCTGGGGGTTCCGGCCGGGACTGCTCATATGCTTGCTATATGTATGGTACCCATGAACGGGGAATAACTGCCTAAATGATTCTCATCTAGTTTATACGTATCAGGCACCCTCTTTTCTTAGCCTCAATTTATTCTGTTCAGTTGGGCTGGGTGGAAGCTGGGATTCTCATTTACCTCTTTGAATGTCACTACTGGCTGGGGTGTGCTAGGGGTAAGCACGCCATGTTTGAAGTTAGCCTTACGGGTTTATATATGGCTGGAAGTTCTTATTTCTTGGACGGTGGAGGCGAGTTCCTGCCTCTTTTCCTGTTATGTCTCTTTTTTTCTATGTGTTGTTACCCTATTTGTGTCTTGTCTTGCCCCCCCTGTATGTTTGCTCAAGTGTCGCGATGGAATGAGCAGCGGTGGCTGGACCACTACTTCCTTTATGTACTCGTCATTACTTCAATGGGTTTGTTTAGATTAGCTGCATGTCTTCTCTAACAATTAGCACATGGAATGTGGGGGGTATTAACTCCCCGGCTAAGAGGAAAAAAATCCTTATGTATCTGAACAAGCTGTGCATGGATATAGCGTTCTTGCAGGAATTGCACCTCCTCCCACTAGAGACAGCCAAACTTAACACACTTCGGTGGTCAGTGTTGGCCTCGGCCTCATACTCCTCTAAGGCACGGGGGGTGGCCATATTAATTAGACAGTCATTATCTCATACTGTTCATTCTGTACAGGTTGACCCACAGGGTCGGTATGTTATTGTAGACGTTACAGTAGATTGCACACGCTTATTGCTATGTAACATATATGCTCCAAATAACCGTCCCAAAGCGTTTTTCCTAGATGTGCTGAACAAATTGTATGGTCATACAGATTCTAATATTGTGTTAGGGGGGGGATTTTAATGTGGTTTCATCTCATGTTTTAGATAGGAATGTGGCTTCGGGTCGGGGGAATAGCACTCCGAAAGTTGGTATCCAGTATTTAACACGCCGACTGCGGGTGGTGGATGTGTGGAGGGCGTGCTATCCGCTAGAACGGGATTATACTTGCTTATCAGCTGCATATGGTACGCTCTCCCGCATTGACTACCTGCTGTTGTCATAACAAATGTTCCCTAAAGTCATGGATGCTAGTATCGAAGCTATTAGCATCTCGGACCATGCCCTGTGTTGGATTAAACTGTCGGTGCACGTGGATAAGGGCCCAGTGAGACAGTGGCGGTTCCCGGCACATCTGGCTAATTCACTGAAATTTCGTAACATGTTGGAAGCAGCATGGCTAGATTACAAGAGTAATAATGCTAGTTGTGAGTCTGAGAAGCCTCTGACGTTCTGGCAGGCATCTAAGCCCGTCATGAGAGGGGTTATTATGTCTTATTGTGCACACAGGGATAGGCAATTAGATGGCTCATACTTGGAAGCCCAGGCTAACTTGACGACTTCCTTTCAAAGGTTTAAGCAATCCTCAACCCCAACTAATAGGGCTGATTACAATAATAAAAAGGCAGTTTTTGATAATATTCTGAACCACTTGGAAGCCAAACACACTTTTTATAGGAATGCCTCCTTTTGTAGATATGGTAATAAACCGGGTAAATTAATGTCCTTCTTATTGAAAGGGCGTCACTCTTCTTCGGTAATTAAATCCCTCTGCACTAGTGACGGTACTAGGGTCCGGACTAATGCCAAGATCACTGAGGTGCTAAATTCTTTTTACTCCCAATTGTATTCTCAGCCCCTTAGTAATCTACCCAATAAAGAGGCCTTTTGGGCTAATATGAGTTTACCTCAGATGTCTGACAGCCAGGCCTCTTCCCTTATGGCACCCATCTCGGGGTAGAGGTGGAGAGGGTGATTAAGGCACTGAAAACTGCAAAGACGCCGGTACCGGACGGCCTCTCCAATGATTAATACAAAATCCTATTGCCCCATATCCGGGACACATTGCAGGTATTTTTTAATGAATTTCTCTCAGGTCAGGCCCTGCCTAGTTTCTTTAACTCAGCGTTCCTTAGGGTGTTGCCAAAGCCGGGTAGGGATCCGGAACTCCCGGAATCTTATAGGCCCATTTCCCTGCTCAATACGGACTATATGTTATTTACAAAGATATTAGCTGACAGGATGAGACTTATTTTGCCCTCTATTGTTCACCCAGATCAGTCGGGATTCATTTGGGGCCATCAGGCGGTTGTCAATATCAGAAAAGTCTTAACAGTAATGTAGGGGTTACAGTCTTCCTCAGATACAGACACATTCGATATGGTGACTTGGGACCATTTATTGATACCCTACATAGGTTTGGGGCCCCGTCTGCCTTCGTAGATGTGTTGGCCCGCTTATACAAGGACCCTGCCACACAGGTATTAGGAAATGGCTATATTTCTTCCCCCTTTTGCATTCAGAAAGGCACCCGCCAGGGGTGCACCCTATCTCCACTACTTTTCGCTCTAGCCCTGGAGCCACTGGCGATAGCCCTCCGTGACGCGTCTTCCTTTAGAGGCATTTTTGTTGGCAGACTGGAGGTTAAGATAGCACTGTTTGCTGATGATATGTTGCTATTTATCGCTGACCCCAGTAGATCAATAGGACCTATAGTTTCCATCATTGACAGCTTTGGATCTTTTGCAGGTTACAAAGTTAATCTTTCCAAATCGGAACTAATGCCTCTATCGGGAGATGCGTCTTCTTTTAATGTTCACCCTGTTTTATCCCAGTTTCTGTTATGCACACCAGTGCCTGCAGGAAAGTACTGGTGTCAGAACTGTTATGCACTCCAGTGTCTGCAGGAATGTACTGGTGTTTGAACTGTTATGCAAAACAGATGGACTCACAGACAAACTGGGGGATATGACATAATGTACACAGAAGGTGATAGGGTAACAAAATACACACAAAGTGAACAGAGAAGCCCAGAGGCTAAGGAACTGGGTATCTCCCTTGTATTAGAACTGCTCAGATGGAAAAGCAAGATGTTGTGTTTTAATACGTAGAGAACCCGAAATGCTGTTGCTAAGGGCAACAGCAAAACCCTAAAGGGTTACCAACGGGTGTGGCAGTAAACTCCTTGGTCAGAGATGGAATGATAGACACAAGGAGAATCTCCACAATCCTAATTCTCACTTGCAGTGCACAGGTTTTAGCTTACTGCCACTAAACTGACCCCTGACACCTAGCACAGTGAGACAGGATTAGACAGGCAAGTCTTAGAATACAGCCGCAAACTTGCTAAGTTCACAGAGTAGTAACAGAACTCCAGCAAGCTAAACGACTGACTCCAGTCTTACTGCTAGGTCTGGATTGGCAGAGTGTAATACCAAATCCCCAGGCCTATTTGCAGTAAGCAACAAACAAATACAAAGCTACACAGTACTGGCTAACTTTCATGAACTGACTAACCAACAAAGATTCAGCAGCATCTGCTTACCCTGAAAAGAGGCCTTATAAAGCAGGTGCTGTCCACGCCCCACTCAGACCTCACAGACTGTGAGCACAAAAACCAGCACCGGATCCCCTGCCGTGCACCGAGCCTATAACCACTGCACAGCAAAAGACCCGAACCGGAGTATCAGCTGCGCTCAGGTTACTCCACTAGCACTTGTCTCCCGGTTGCCATGACGACGTGGCAGCACAGGGCAGGAGACCCTAACAGTACCCCCCCTCTGACGAGGGGTCAAAGAACCCCTACCACCGGGTTTATCGGGGAACTGCGAGAAGAAAGAGCGTATCAGTCTGGGGGCATGAAGATCACAACTGCGCACCCACGACCGCTCCTCCGGGCCATACCCCTTCCAGTGCACCAAAAATGACAGCCGACCCCGAACCACCTTGGAGTCAAGAATCCTTTCAACAACAAACTCCCTCTGGCCACGTATCAGAAGAGGGGAAGGTCTTCCACTGGAAGAAGGATTACTAATCGCCCGTTTTAAAAGGGAACAATGAAATGTTTTATTGATACCCAAAGAACGGGGCAGATCTAACTGAAATGCCACCGGATTGATAACCCTGGTGATCTTATAAGGGCCGATGAACCGGGGCCCTAACTTATGAGATGGCTGTCTCAACTTCAAATTCTTGGTAGACAACCAGACGAAGTCTCCTAATTTGAAGCTGCAGGGTCTTTTCCGCTTATCAAAAACCCTTTTGGTCACTAATGACACAGACACAAGGGCTTTCTTCACTTTCCGCCAAATACCTCTAAGGACCGAAACCACAGAGGAACCACCAGGAGTGGAGTCCAGGGGGTCAAAAGAATTGGCCTTAGGATGATGCCCATACACACAAAGGAAGGGAGAGATCCCTGTAGCAGAGTGAGCCGCGTTGTTATAGGCAAACTCCGCCATGGACAGATGAGCAACCCAGTCAGTCTGACACTTGGAGACATAACACCTGAGGAACTGCTCCAAGGACTGGTTCACCCTTTCAGTCTGCCCATTAGACTGCGGATGGTAGCCTGACGACAAGCTGACAGAAATCTGGAGATCGGAACAAAATGCCCTCCAGAATTTGGCCACAAACTGGGATCCGCGGTCAGAGACCACATCAAGTGGCAACCCGTGGAGACGCACAACATGCAGCATAAATAATTCAGACAGGCGTCTGGCGTCTGGCAGCCCAACCAGTGGAACGAAGTGCGCCATCTTCGAAAACCTGTCAACGACAACCCAGATGGCTGTCATCCCCGAGGATTTGGGCAAGTCCACCACAAAATCCATTGAAATGTGGGTCCATGGCTTAGATGGGATAGAGAGTGGATGTAATGGGCCAACAGGAACCCCTCTAGGAGTCTTATTTCGGGCACAGATGTCACATGCCCGAACCCACTGATCCACATCCTTAGCCACCGAGGGCCACCACACCGCCCTAGATAGCAACTCCCGAGTTCTGGCAATACCCGGGTGACCTGCCGACTTCTTGGCATGGAATTCCAGGAACACTCGCTGTCTTAACCTAGGAGGCACAAACAAAAGACCTACCGGAAGGTCTGGAGGAGCCTGCTCCTGTGCTCTAAGGACTAATGATAAGAGGTCCTGGGTAATGCCCACTTTAATACATGATGGGGAAACAATGGGCAACGGCTCCTCGGTGGTCTCCTGGATTGGAGCAAAACTCCGCGAGAGCGCATCAGCCTTGATGTTTTTTGACCCAGGGCGATATGTTATCAAAAAATTAAAGCGAGCAAAAAACAAAGCCCATCGTGCCTGCCTGGCATTGAGACGCTTCGCTGACTCTAAATATGCCAGATTCTTATGGTCAGTGAGAATTGAGACCACAAACTTAGCCCCTCAAGCCAGTGTCTCCACTCCTCGAGTGCATCCTTAATAGCCAACAATTCCCGGTTACCCACGTCATAATTCATCTCGGCAGGCGAAAATTTACGGGAAAAGTAAGCACAGGGATGAAGGCGATTATCAGACACTCCCATCTGAGAAAGCACTGCCCCAATACCCATCTCAGAGGCATCCACCTCCACCACAAAAGGACGCTCTGGATCTGGGTGTCGCAGCACCTTGGCCGAAACAAATGCCCTTTTGAGACGGGCAAAAGCCGCTTTAGCCTCACAAGACCAGTGAGCAACATCCGCCCCTTTCTTAGTGAGGGCCACCAAGGGCGCCACTATAGACGAAAATCCAGCGATAAATCGTCTATAAAAATTCGCAAAGCCCAGGAAACGCTGAAGCGCCTTCAAACTAGTGGGCTGCACCCAATCCAGGACTGCCTGTACCTTGGAACCCTCCATTTGGAAACCTTCTGGGGAGATAATATATCCTAGAAATGCGATTTGCTGAACTTCAAATTCGCACTTCTCCAGCTTCGCCCCAAGCCGGTGGTCTCTGAGTTTCTGGAGGACTAAGCGTACATGCTTCCAATGTTCCTCCAGGGAATGGGAGAAGATTAGGATGTCATCTAAGTATACAACTAAGAATCTATCCAAATATTCCCTGAGCACATCATTCATGAAATCCTGGAAGACTGCCGGGGCATTACAGAGCCCAAAAGGCATCACCAAATATTCATAATGCCCTGAGTGGGTATTAAAGGCAGTCTTCCATTCATCCCCCTCTCTTATTCGGATTAGATTGTACGCACCGCATAGGTCAATCTTAGAAAAAATGGTGGCAGTACGAAGCTGGTCAAACAAGACCGAAATGAGAGGCAGTGGGTATGAGTTTTTAATCGTGATACGGTTCAATTCCCTGAAGTCGATGCAGGGTCGCAACGAACCGTCCTTTTTACCCACGAAGAAGAACCCCGACCCAACTGGAGACTGTGAAGGTCTGATAAATCCCTTAGCCAAGTTCTCCTGAATGTACTCTGCCATAGCCTGAGTCTCAGGACGTGACAGGGAGTACAACCTGCTCTTGGGAAGCTTAGCATTTGGCAACAAATCAATGGCACAGTCATAGGGGCGATGGGGAGGTAGTACCTCTGCAACTTTTTTGGAGAACACGTCCGCAAAATCTGCATAACACCCTGGCAATCCTGGCAAACTTAGCTGCGAGAGCCTGACTGGAAGGCTCAAGCAACTCCTGAAACAATCAGTACCCCAACTAAGAATCTCCCCAGAGACCCAGTCAAATTGAGGATTGTGGGCCCTTAACCAGGGTAACCCCAACACCAATGGGGCAAAAGTACAGACAGTCACATAAAAGGACAATTTTTCAGAGTGTGTGGCTCCAATAAACAAAGAAATCTGGCTAGTGCAAGAGGTAATTTTACCTTGGGATAATGGTTCCCCGTTTAACCCACAAATCTCAATTTCCGATGCCAAGGGTACTAAGGGAACAGAGTGTTTCAGGGTGAATTGGCGGTCCATAAAAACCCCGTCGGCCCCACTGTCCACAAAGGCCTCAGTCTTGACAGTTTGACAGAGGATCTTCAAGGTCACCGGAATGATAAAAGTCTTCTTGGGAAATTCTGACTTCTGGCCTGACAGGATATTTCCCATCACCCTCAGGCCCTGAAGTTTTCCGGCTTTTCTGGGCATGATACTACCACATGACCTTTATTCCCACAGTACAAACACAACCCCTGCTGTCTCCTCCGCGTCTTCTCACGCGAGGAGAGGCGGGTAGCCCCAATCTGCATAGGCTCCTCAGAAAATTCCTCAGAGTCTGAGGTTCCCTTGGGAAGGAAGGAAATCTCAGTCTCCCTTTCAAGCCTACGCTCTCTCAGCCGTCTATCCACCCGGATGGATAACTGCATGAGCTGATCCAAGCTATCAGGCAAGGGATATTGTACCAGTTGGTCCTTTATCTGGTTAGAAAGACCTCTTCGGTACTGGTGTCTCAGGGCTGGGTCATTCCACTGGGTATCATGGGCCAACCTCCGAAACTCCGTACAGTAAACCTCAACTGGCCTTCGCCCTTGCTTAAGGATCGAAATCTGAGCCTCGGCTGAGGCCGTCTTGTCAGGGTCATCATACAACATGCCCAGTGCCGTAAAAAAAGCATCAACACTTTTAAGCGACGGACAGTCAGGCTGCAACCCATATGCCCAGACCTGTGGGTCTCCTTGTAGCAAGGAAATCACTATGCCCACCCGCTGAATCTCCGACCCAGAAGACTGAGGCCTAAGCCGGAAGTATAGCTTGCAGCTCTCCTTGAAACAAAAGAACTGCGAGCGATCTCCAGAAAAACGATCCGGGAGATTTACTTTCGGCTCCTTAACCCCTGCAGGTGCTGCTGCTGCGGGAGCTCCGCCAGCAGCCTGGGAGGTGTGCATTTTAATGGACAAATCATTAAATTGTCGAGTCAGGACCTGCACCTGATCGACCACCTGTTGCAACGTATTTTGAGGGGTATGCTCCATATTCCCACAAAATTTCAACAGGAGTATTAGGCTGCTGAATATGTTATGCACACCAGTGCCTGCAGGAAAGTACTGGTGTCAGAACTGTTATGCACTCCAGTGTCTGCAGGAATGTACTGGTGTTTGAACTGTTATGCAAAACAGATGGACTCACAGACAAACTGGGGGATATGACATAATGTACACAGAAGGTGATAGGGTAACAAAATACACACAAAGTGAACAGAGAAGCCCAGAGGCTAAGGAACTGGGTATCTCCCTTGTATTAGAACTGCTCAGATGGAAAAGCAAGATGTTGTGTTTTAATACGTAGAGAACCCGAAATGCTGTTGCTAAGGGCAACAGCAAAACCCTAAAGGGTTACCAACGGGTGTGGCAGTAAACTCCTTGGTCAGAGATGGAATGATAGACACAAGGAGAATCTCCACAATCCTAATTCTCACTTGCAGTGCACAGGTTTTAGCTTACTGCCACTAAACTGACCCCTGACACCTAGCACAGTGAGACAGGATTAGACAGGCAAGTCTTAGAATACAGCCGCAAACTTGCTAAGTTCACAGAGTAGTAACAGAACCCCAGCAAGCTAAACGACTGACTCCAGTCTTACTGCTAGGTCTGGATTGGCAGAGTGTAATACCAAATCCCCAGGCCTATTTGCAGTAAGCAACAAACAAATACAAAGCTACACAGTACTGGCTAACTTTCATGAACTGACTAACCAACAAAGATTCAGCAGCATCTGCTTACCCTGAAAAGAGGCCTTATAAAGCAGGTGCTGTCCACGCCCCACTCAGACCTCACAGACTGTGAGCACAAAAACCAGCACCGGATCCCCTGCCGTGCACCGAGCCTATAACCACTGCACAGCAAAAGACCCGAACCGGAGTATCAGCTGCGCTCAGGTTACTCCACTAGCACTTGTCTCCCGGTTGCCATGACGACGTGGCAGCACAGGGCAGGAGACCCTAACAGTTTCCTAGGACCCAGAGGGCTCTTAAGTATTTGGGGATAATGATTCCCACGTCACTGGAACTGTTGTATGCAGTTAATGTTGCGCCGGTCCTGACGGCTGTCCGTGACCTCCTAAACGGGTGGGTAAATTTGCATTTGTCTTTGCTGGGTAGGGCCACGGTCCTTAAAATCGTGGTGTTCCTGAAGCTCTCATATATTCTGCAGATGCTGCCATTACACCTTACAAAAAAGGACTGTAAGTCTGTAAATTCCATGTTCTCTAAATTTCTATGGGGCGGGAGGAAACCTAGGATTTCTTATGCTAAACTACAGTAGCCACGGGCGGAGGGGGGGCTGGGGATTCCAGACTTGGAAGTGTTCAGTAGAGCAGTGATGTTCCATTATGTTACAGACTGGTTATGGCAGCGTTCCTGTTTTACCAATTACATGTTGGAGGAGGAACTGTTTGCCCCCTTTTCCCCCAGCGCCCTCCTTCACACCCCAAAAAACAAACTGCCAGCAGCACTCAGGACGAATATTATTCTTTCTGATACTCATGGAGCCTGGCACTATTCCAATTCTAAATTACATAGGCACCCGACCTCCTCCCATTACACAACTTTCTAGGGAACCCTTGCTTCAGTCCTGGGCTGGAAAATGCTATTTTTAAGCAGTGGCGGGAGCGGGGAATTTCATCTATCAGAGCTGTATTTGACCCTGGTGAACGGCATATGCTGCCCTTTGAGGAATTGAAGTCCAGATATGGTATATCGAATTCCAATTTTTATATGTACCTGCAAGCCCAACATTTTGTCACTACTATGGCCGACCCTATGTCCTCACCAGACATACCAGATCTGATAGCCATCCTCCTCACTCTCACGAATGCCATACCATTATGATCATATACGGGTGGTGCAGACGGAAAAGCTATGGAATCGTACGGTTTCTAATTGGGAGGGGGATATACCGGGTTTCCCGGCGCAGTCAATCCTACTGAAATCCTGTCAGTTTACATTTAAATATTTACACTCGGCTCAGCTTCAGGAAGTGTATTTTAAGTTACTTCATAGGGCTTATATAGCTCCAGCCCAAAGAGCACATATGATCCCGGACGGGACTAGTGAATGCTTAAAATGCCGTGTGTCAAGGGCCTCCTTTTTTCATTGCTTTTGGACATATAGGAAAATTGCTACGTTTTGGAACAAAGTTATTGTTTTCATTAATCAAACTCTCTCATTGGGGGTTGCCAGAGACCCCATAGCCTGTTTATGTAATTGTTTTGAGGGCTGGCCTCTTGGCCCTGATAGGAGGCGAGTCACGCCCATTCTCACGGTCATTCTCACGGTGGCTAACAAAGTCATTTTGAATCATTGGACGAAAAAGTTGTCTCCCTCTTTAGGGGAACTAAAAATTGGGCTTTTACGGGTTCTCTATTTTGAACGCCAAGCCACCTTGCCAGACATTGGGGGTAATTCCAAGTTGATCGCAGCAGGAAATTTTTTAGCAGTTGGGCAAAACCATGGCCCTCATTCCGAGTCGTTCGCTCGGTAATTTTCATCGCATCGCAGTGAAATTCCGCTTAGTACGCATGCGCAATATTCGCACTGCGACTGCGCCAAGTAATTTTACAATGAAGATAGTATTTTTACTCACGGCTTTTTTTCGCTCCGGCGAACGTAGTGTGATTGACAGGAAATGAGTGTTACTGGGCGGAAACACGGCGTTTTAGGGGCGTGTGGATAAAAACGCTACTGTTTCCGGAAAAAACGCAGGAGTGGCCGGAGAAACGGGGGAGTGTCTGGGCGAACGCTGGGTGTGTTTATGACGTCAAACCAGGAACGACAAGCACTGAACTGATCGCAGATGCCGAGTAAGTCTGAAGCTACTCTGAAACTGCTAAGTAGTTTGTAATCGCAATATTGCGAATACATCGGTCGCAATTTTAAGAAGCTAAGATACACTCCCAGTAGGCGTAGGCTTAGCGTGAGCAACTCTGCTAAATTCGCCTTGCGAGCGATCAACTCGGAATGAGGGCCCATGTGCACTGCAGGTGTGGCAGATATACCATTTGCAGAGAGAGTTAGATTTGGGTGGGTTATTTTATTTCTGTGCAGGGTAAATACTGGCTGCTTTATTTGTACACTGCAAATTAGATTGCAGATTGAACACACCCCACCCAAATCTAACTCTCTCTGCACATGTTATATCTGCCTCCCCTGCAGTGCACATGGTTTTGCCCAATTGCTAACAGAATTCCTGCTGCGATCAACTTGGAATTACCCCCATTGAGAGGGGTGTTGCTCGCTTTTATTCGAAATGGGAGCTTTACATTGACAGTCTAGACATTGCTACGCAGGGCCATATTGAAAGGCTCTTTGGAAATACCTCTTGGATTCTTTATAAACGTGTAGATGCTAATTGATATACGTATGCACCTTGATGTTTTGAGGTTGATGAGTTAATAGATTGTATGTACTGTATGTACTCCACGTGACTACGGAGTGAATTGTCTTGTCTCCCCCTCCCCCTTCTTGTATTTCCCTTTATCATTTTCTGATGTTTATTAGTGGCTGATATTAGCTTATTCTTACTCTTGGATTGTGAGGATGTATGTACTTCTGCCTTTCCTGTATTTTTTTGACTCACCACTGTATGTAACTCTTTACCTTATGAAAATAAGAATATAAAAACAGTTTTACAAAAAAAAAAAAACCTATTGAAAATACATTGAAAAGTGTCACCACTAAAAGTGCCTCTTTGACACAGGGACATGCTTTCAACCCATGAAAGCACTCCCCTGTCACTTAGGTCAGATGTGATTGGCCAGCGGATTCGCCACTGGATCTGCTGTCATCACTGGGTGGGTGCTGGCAAACGCGGCGGAGGTGCACGCGTCAGTGGTGGCGGGTTGTGCCAGGATGCGGCTGAGGTGCGGGTGTTAGAGGCTGCGTGATGCTACGGAAGTGCGGACATTAGCAGCAGGCATGGATCCGAGATTCCTGCCTGCCTTTCTGCAGAGTTTGGCAGTGGAGCGGTACCAATTTCAAATATGGCGCCTTAGCGTCATTTTTGAAATTCAAGATGGCCACCGCGAGCCAATCACGGCTCACCGCATCATCGCCCTGCCCCTTCTGGCTGACTTATATGAGTCAGCGTGAGGCAACGGCAGTCAGTTCGACGGCGGAGGAGGAGCACTGAAGAGCAACTAAAGAGTGGAGACGCCGTGAAAGTCCTGGATGGGCGGCGGCCATGCAAAAAAGCTTAAAGGCCACCACCCACCAGGTGAAGATGCCGTGAAAGCCCTGGGGAAAAGTTTTATTATACTGGGTATTCACCTGGGGGCGGGGGCCTTTCAGCTCTTTTGCATGGCCGCCGCCACCAGGTGAATACCCAGTATAATAAAAAAAATTTTTATTAAGCCTGCTCTTGTATTTATTATAATATTTTCTTTACAGGAGGACTAGAGGTGCCAGCGCGCCCTTTATGTCTGGGAATGCAGGCATATTATCGTACCAAGAACCCCGCACCCACTGCCACCAGGGGTGCGGGGCATAGCACTAGGCTTTCAGCCCAGTGCTGGTTGTTGTTTAGGAGGGGGACCCTATTTTTTCTATTTTGGGGTCCCCACTTTCCGAGGAATAACAGCCCTGGGTTGACTGGTTTGGGGGGTGTTTAATGTGATGGCAGGAGGACCCCACACTGAGCGTCTAGGCGGAAATGGAGCGTTGCAGGTACGTGGCATCAAAATGGGGGGGACATGATGGCGTGAACAGGGGTGTGGCATCACACACAGCCACCGCGATCAGAAAAGATGGTGGCATGCCTCCTGTGAGCGCAATTTCTGTTTGATCCGGGGGGGGGGAGATTTGGGGGGGAGTGGCGGTCGGCATGCTGGGTGGCCTTGCCCTTACGTTCACAAGGATTGCAAATTCTGCTGCTTAGCAGAATTTGCAATCCAACCTGAATCAGGCCCAAAGTGCCAACCAATCAGTTCCTGACACTTTACAAACATAGCTTGTAACATGGCAGTTAGAAGCTACCTTATATCTCTCTCCAAGGCTTGATACATATCCCCCAAAGTATTTTCATTTTTACCAGTACCCAATGGGCTGTACAGCTTGGAACAGTGGATGAGGTAGTACCTACCCCATCACAGATGGACCCTATTCTGAAAAAATATATATATTTTTAAGAACATTTGAATTTTTTTTGTTTTCCATTTATCTGTGAACATCCACTGTGTCTCCAGGAGTTTAGGAACTAACCAGGGGTAGAACTCCAAGAGGGAATGGAGATGCCTGTCTCCGGGCTCCAAGCCCTGAGGGGGCACCTGCATGTACAGCAGCGCCTGTGTAGTTCACAGCAGGATCCAAGTGTGACTGCTGCTCTACCAACAGAGCTCTGCGGTGCACTCAGTTAATTGGTTCTTTCCCAGGAGCCCTAACACCTGCAAGAGGGGACAGGATGGCTCCCTCCTGGTACCGCTCAGCCTGCACTACAGCAAGCAATGATGCACTCATGGCTGCTGCTGGACTGTGAGATGAGATAAACGCTAATTCTGCAAGCTAGAGGCGGCTGTATTTCACGAGTCTGACCCTGACCCACTGGCCTTATTACACAGTGTAGCTGTAGCCCTGCCAATTCACTGAAAGATCCAGTCCCTGTAGACTGGCTGAGAGTGCTATCTATATAATTCTGCAAACTCCAACTTGCCTCTGGGCGACCGGGATGAACTAACTTTGGCTGTAGATATTTATCCATCAATGCAAACAGAGCTTCATTGAGCAGTCCAGATTTCTATGAGCTTTTATGCACATTTGTTAGAAAATTAATTAATAGATTAGTGCTTATGGGTGCATAGTATCTTGGTGTATAAGTGTTAGTGTCCATGCAAAGATACCCTAAGATGGTTTGATAAAAGCACTGGTAAAGTTATAAATGGAATATGTTTGTCCCAGGTTTCTGACCTATATGATTTAAATCCCCAGGAAAATGTTTGTGATTGTAAAACAGACTATATAGATGTTTCAGCTTTAGTAAAAGCCGGTCAAAGGTTCCTGGGGTTATGAGTGGAGAGAGAGTGTGGGCTCCATCCATCAGGCCCATTTTGGCTAATTAGTTCCTGCACCTGGAAAAGGCTGATATAAAGTGTGTCAGGGCTTTACTCGGGTTCTCATTACAAATAGGAGATTGAATGACATAAGGTCATTTACAAATCACAAAAGACACTTGGAAGCTACACGTTACATACATTTGCATTGCATTGTTTTAGCCCTGTCCCTTCCTCACAGGCCAGGTATTTGCAGCAAAATGGGCTGGGCCTAATGATGTGATGAACCTGGCCCCTCCCTCAAATGGTCAGACACATCTCCTCTCCGGGCTACTCCTGGAGAGGAGAAACATTAAGTGCAGAAGGCAAGTTTGGAGTTATGTCTAATCGTTATACGGTGCCATAATACTCCCTCTCATGTTCTGGCCCCACTCTATAGCTGTAAATAGATAGAATACCTACTGTAGTCAGGGCATTTAAATCAAGGAAAAGCAGAGACATTTCTCAGTTGTCTCTCTTAGGGGTTGTCTCTCTTAAATTGACTAATGTGTGAGTTTTTTTTAGAACTGGTGATGTTGCCCATAGCAACCAATCAGATTCTACTTTATATTTATTTAGCTGCTTCTAGAAGATAATAGATATAATGTCATTGGTTGCTATGGGCAACATCACCAGTTCTAAAAAATATTCCCACCTTAGTAAATGTACCCTTTCAAGTCCGATTGACTGAATGATTATCCTGCTTGACCCCACCCCACCTTTTCCTGATCTTGCCTCCCTTCTGCCCAGGCTCTAACTCCCTCCTATAAGCCCTACCTCCTTTCTTCCTGATTTGCCTTCCTCTTCTTCCTGGCCTTGCCTCTCTTCTCCTCCCAACCCAGCCTTCTTCCTCCCTGCCCTACCTTCCTTCTCACCCTAGCTATTTCTCTCTCCTCCCAGCCCCACCTCTTCCTCCTCCTGGCCCAACTTCCCTCCTCCTCCTCCTCCTCCTGGGATTGCCACCCTTCTCCTCCAAGCCTCACTATCCTTCTCCTCCTGACCCTAGCTCCCACCTCCTCACTACACTGTCTCCCTTATCCCAAACTCCCCTCCCTTCTCCTGGCCTTGCTCCCTCCTTCCAGCTCCATTTCCCTTCTCCTCCCAGCCTTTTCTCCCTCCACCCAGCCCCATCTCTCTCCTCCCCACCTTCTCGTTCCAGCCTCCCTTCTCCCCTCAACCCCACCATCATTCTCCTCCCAGCCCCATCTCTCTCCTTCCCACCTTCTCCTTCCAGCCTCCCTTCTCCCCTCAACCCCACCATCATTCTCCTCCCAGTCTTGCCTCCCTCTTCCCAGACACACCTACCCCACCTACCAGACCCATGTCCCTCCTCCCTGCACTGGTCTGTGTGTGGTTAGTGTTGCCTTGACTTTGCACCATACACATGCTGTCAGGAGCCGCAGAGCAGCTGCTCTAAAGGGTGATGATTACCACCCTTCATTATATCACTCTGGCACTGCCTACCACGTACCTTAATTAACACCTCCTCCCACAGTCAGCAATCCCTGATTTTACCAGATCTGATTCATTCATTAGTCATCCCTGTGGAAGCTGTGGAGCTGGAATTCTCTAACCTGGTTTGTGTGTTTCTTTTTGATAAACAGAGGAAGGAGGGGCCAGAAGTGCATATAGCTAATCCCGCACATACACAAAAGCGATTTCTTTCTTTGGCGCATGTGCAGTATACCGACATCTGGTATATCCAATGCGCAGGCAAATTATATTCTTTCATCTGAGCCCACAAGTTTCACCACTGCCAATGTGCATTGTGACTTTTGTACCCCCCATAAAACATAACACCCCCCCCCCCCCCATACTGGTACACTTACCTTTACAAGAGCCCCATAAATGTTATGGACAGGACAGTTGGCCAAATTTAAAGCGATAGTTAAGGAATAATTTATGTGAAGGATACATATTGAAGAATATATATTTGATTCGTTAGTACTGCATTGCTGAGGGTAGATGACATTCCGAGACATTCCAATGTCTTAAAGAATAAGTGCTTCCTACAAAGACTTCTAATTTGGTCACTAAAGTACCAAAAGAGTAATGACATACCGACCTATGACCCGCAGTTTAAAAATAAAATAAAAAGCAGACTGTTTCTATGTAATATTTTAACTCTTACTCCAATAGGGTAACCAGCTTATTAATATATGCTTGCTATCTCTACATTTAAAAAAAATACAGCCACCGTCAGAGGTTCCTAGAAAGATCAACAGCTTACAACCACCCTATACCAAAGGCATCTAATTTATATGACAGATTGAAAGTCATGTGCTGTGACCTTTGAGAAAAGAGTGATTCTCCATATGTAGCACTTGAAACAGACTTTCTTTAACCTCTTGCCCAGATAAGTCACCCACGGCCATTTGAACATAAAGTTAGCGGTCGCTTGTCCTTTGATTAAAATAAGATATATGTCATCTCAGATTCTAAATTCAGGGTTTTTTATTTTTATTTTATTTTTTATTATATTTGATTTCTGCAGCTGTGAAGGTAAGGTGAAAGCCTAATGGAGACAATTCCTCTGTATTCAACATTGAATTGGAACACTAATTTTTAACAAATCCTCTGTAATAACAGCCTTTAAATCTTCTCATCTCTCTTTAAGCAGAAGGAGACATAAAAAAAGGTCCTATAACCTGATTTTCACCTAAGATGTAAGCATTCGTCCTTTTCGTGTGGATGGGTGCTGCTAAATATACCATTCATAGTTCATTTAAAATACTTTCCTTAACCTCTAGCCTTCGTAAAAAAAAAAACACAATGTTCAACATAGATTTATCTTAAATATACTTCTTAAGCCTCACTTGCCAGGTTCACAGTACTTAAATAATTTAAAAATGCAAGCCATTTGCCAAATGGGCAGACACAGTATTTCTACAGTGAGCTAAGCATGCTCCGCTAGACTCAGGTAGCTGACACCGGGATTTGATAAGAATATCTCATAATAACTTCACACTGTCTGAACGAAGCCAGATTGTGACTGCATCTTTATCCAGCAGAGTACCTACCACGATATGGATCACATATAACCCATACCTCCCAACTTTTCATTTGTAGAAAGAGGGACACACACGCGGTGGCCAAAAAGGGGCGTGGTCTAAGTGGGCGTGGCTTCATGGGAGGACCTGCGATCGCGAGCCACTCCCCCATTTTTGCCACTGAGGGGGCATGCCCAGCGCTCTGTGAGCCGCTGGAATGCCCCCTCTCCCTCTGACTCCATTGAATAGACGCTGTGCGCATGCTCTGCTAAGCAAGGCAGCGAGAGACAGAGCCTCCCAACTGCCCCCCTACCGTGGGACACTGCGGCCTGCGGGACAGTCCCCAAAAAAACGGGACTGTCCCACGAAAATCGGGACAGTTGGGAGGTGTGCATAACCTGGGAAATCATGGGTGTGGATTATTAGAGCTCCACTAAAAAAAGTCTACAGTCATTAGGTCTACCACTAGTGGTAGACATGCATTAGGTCAACAGGGTCAAAAGGTTGACATAGAATAGTTAGACAGTAGAAAAGGTCGACAGGGTCAAAAGGTAGACACATTTTTATTTTATTTTTTGGGTGCTTTGTCACTTTTCTGTCACAAACAAGCCCCATTAGTGTACCACGTCCCCTCGCATGGCTCGCTGCTTCGGGCAAAGTGCCTCGCTTCACTACTGCTGTGCTCGGCACTGTTTACTATTGCCAATCGTAGTCCACATGGAAGGCAAAGTATGAAGAAGCTGAAAAAAAAAATGAATAAAAAAACAAAACCCTGTGTCGACCTTTTGAACTGTCTACCTTTTACATGTTTTACACGTTTGACCCTTTAGACCTAATGCATGTCTACTATTAGTGGTCGACCTATTGACTGTAGACCTTTTTAGTGTAGATCTATAGACCGGATTGCCCATTTAATAAGGCCTTATATATACTGTTGGAAGATGCTTTATACTCATTACAGCTGGGCTCATTAGCGCAAAGATGAGAGACATAGAATAGGGAAACTAAATAAGTAGAGGGATATAAAATTCCACTTGCTTCAATAAAATGCCATTTATCAGAGCAGTGGGGCCCCATACAGAGATGGCACAAGATCCCATATGCACCAGTATATTCACAGAGAAGTCTCCTGGAATGTGCCAGAGCCTACTTTACATGTGCATAACGCCAAGAGAATAGCGTTGGTGCCTTTTTCCCCAGTGCCCAGTGTGTACAGCACAACCTGCACCCAGTGCCGTAACTAGGTGTGTGCCGGTGGTGCCTGGCACACAGCGCAAGTGCACTGTGGGCGCAGGACCGCCGGCACAACCCGCAGGGCCGCTACTGTCTAAGGCAGCTCCAAAACTTCTGCCTCTAGCTGAGCGCTTCCCGCAGCGCACATCATGTAGTTATCTACATGACACCGGGCAGCGCTGCAGCTGCCCGTCCGCAGGCTCCGGCTCCGCCATCTCCCTGCATGGAGAGTGTGCTGCCCGTGACCCTTCAACCCCGGCGCCTCCAGGAGGGGAGCAGAAGCCGGCAGAGCGCGGTGTATGGCAGGAACAGGAAGAGGACAGAGGAAACGTATGCTGGCTCATTGCAGGTGAGTATAACTCTCTCCCTCTGTCTCTCCCCTCCCTCCCATAGTGTGTAAAAAGGGGGGACTGCCTGTCATAATCTATAAAAAAAAAAATGGGGACTGCCTACCATAATGTGTAAAAAAAAAGGGGAACTGCCTGCTATAATGTGTACAAAATTAGGACTTCCTACCATAATGTGTTTAAAAAGGGGCTCTGCCTGCCACAGTGTGTAAAACGGGGACTGCATGTCATAATGTGTAAAAAAAAAAAGGGGGGGGCTCTGCTGCTGTAATGTGTAAAAAAAAAAGGGGGGCTCTGTTGCTGTAGTACAGTGTGTAAAAAAAAAAGGGGGGCTTTGTTGCTGTAATGTGTAAAAAAAAATGGGGACTCTGTTGCTGTAATGTGTAAAAAAAGGGGGACTCTGTTGCCGTAATGTGTAAAAAAGGTGGCTCTGCTGACGTAATGTGTAAAAAAGGGGGACTCTGCTTAATGTGTAAAAAAGGGGGACTCTGCTTAATGTGTAAAAAAGGGGGACTCTGCCTGCCTAATGTGTAAAAAGGGGGACTCTGCCTGCTGTAATGTGTAAAAGGGAGGTCTGTGGTCATGGCCCTTCCCCATGAAGCCATGCCCCTATATATTTTACGCGCAGCTACGGCGCGCACTGGCCCTGATTTGTATATGGGGGAGGGGGGCGCCGTTGCTGTTTCTTGCACACAGCGCTAAAATGTCTAGTTACGGCACTGCTTGCACCCATTATAGAGAGACACCCCTGGCTTTAATAAACTAGAGGTTAAGGAGCAAGCCTGAAGTACGGTGGCCCAAGCTCCAACTGCTTGCAGATGCCTACTGGTTGCGGCTTCTTGCTGGAATGAATGAGAGTTCTATCCCTGGAAGTATAGTGGACCCAAGTACAGTTTGATTGACCTTTTTTTTTCACATGCCAAATATGCAGACGTCTGTAGGCAAATTTAGTTGCTTCTTAAATGTATGATTCCCTAAGCTCAAAAAGTTGAACCAGGGAGAGAAGAGACCGGGAATTGTAAGCCAAGTATAGTAACTAAAACACAATTGCAGGTAGATGCATCCACAGATTCGTCTGTTAGAAGGTCTATCTCTTAAGGTCTATCTCATTCAGACCTGATCACACGCTACTTTTTTTGCAGCGCTGCGATCAGGTCAGAACTGCACATGCATATGCTCCACAATGTGCAGGAGCGTCGCCCCCCGGCAACAGGGATCGCCGGACAGCAACGGGTTTAACAAAGAAAGCGATCGCACGGGCAACCGCAAGAAGATTGACAGGAAGAGGCTGCTTGTGGGTGTCAACTGACCGTTTCTAGGGAGTGTCCGGAAAAACGCAGGCGTGCCCAGCCATTTGGAGGGAGGATTCCTGACATCAGCTCCTGGCCGGATCATCGCAGCTGTTGAGTAAGTCCTGAGCTGTGCAGGGACTGCAGCTCTCTGAACAAGCGTTTGCACCCCTGCACATCAACTACCCTCTCCCCCTGTAGGCGGCAACTACCTGATCGCAGCACCGCAAAAAAATCCTGCGTGCGATCAGGTCTGAATCACCCACATAGGTGCTCCACCCTTCATGCAAAGATCCTTGCTGATGATCATCAGGGAAGTTTGAATATTCTGTTGGGTCCAGTGTCTCCCCCATGCCCAGCCCCTAAGCTATATCATGAAGGTCCTTGGGGTCCATACCAAGAGCAATAATCTGTTCTATGGTATATAGCAAGCTTGTAGCAGAGGAACTGTACCAACATAGGACCCCCTAGCACTGGGATAGTGCAACCTGTGGAAATCCAGATGCTGTGGATTTACACATCCCAGCATTTCCTGTTACAGTTTATCATGCCCTAACAGAAAACACGTGGCAAGACATGCTGGGATGTGCAGTTCCATAGCAGCTGTGTTGGCACAGGTTGCCTACCCCTGATATATTATATTTTAGTTGTAAATATTGATACAGTAGATATACAAAACCTACACTGTATCTCTACATAGCAGAGGAAGCCACAAATGTCCACCAAAAATAGCACTGACTGTGGAACACACAGGGATAAGGAGCTGGTTTGTTCTAAACTGGAATTAACATTGGAGCAGAAGAGTGAAGTGGGGCTGGGAAGCTGCACAGTATTGCAGTCCCAAGTATTCAAAGAGAATACAGTACTATTGTGGGATGTTGCATGATGCCCGGCGCTTTATGTTATGGTGGAATGATTGTTGGTGCTAGATGGGTCACTTTGAGATTCTCTGGAATTGCTGATTTCCAGGGAATTTCACACACAGCAGTCTCTAGTGTTACAGAGAATGTGAAATGAAAATTGTCCAGTAAGTGGAAGTTCTGTTGGTAAAACGGCCTTGTTAATGAATGAGGTTAGGGAAGAATGGGCAGGCTGACCTGAACTGATGGGAAGGTGACAACCGAGATACCAAAAAATGCTCATTAGTAGTGACAAATCAAAAGGCGGCAATTAATTGCAGTACCAGGGTGTTCCAAGGAGGTCTCCCATCCAATTACTGACCCGGCCCTCCACTGCTTGGCTTCCAAGATAAAATGAGATTGGGCATCTCCAGTGGGGTATGTCCGCAGACTTTATGCTTGCCTATGTTGTCACTGTATTTTCCGATATACGGATGAGCATAAGGGTTAGTAAGTACTCACAGTAAGTATGGCTTATGTAGACCACATGTAGGGTTTGTCACTACTAATGAGCATTTTTTGATATCTCGGTTGTGATTCAGCTATCTGCAAAAATCTTTCCATTTGGGATCTATGCAGCATAAAATGATGGTCATTCTCCTCACAGTATAAGGTTATTATTATAACCACATTGTGATCATTATGTGACCACAAATATACCCACTTTGGCCTACATGATAGTATTTGAACTATAAATTATATAGATTTATATTTTTTCTCAATATTCTCGCAGTGTTATTGATTAACACATATAGACATCAATTGAACTCCTTAATAATATTTTTAATGAGAAATTATTAAAGCATTTTTATTTTTATCCAGTTAATGGTATTTGACCACATTAGTCTGTCTGTATTAGAGTGCTCCCTAACAAGAGTCTTCTACTTTCTATTTTTCATGGGTTAGATTCCTTATCAGGGGTGGAGATAATTTTACTCCTACAGCATATACAGGATTCTGCTAGCCTTATGGTGGAGGCCATACAGAAAATTGGTTTACTCAATGCACGCACGCAGGGGCTTGTGGCTACACCAGTGGACTGCGGATGCGGATTCCAGGAAAGGTGTGGTATGCCTACCTTTCCCAGGTAAAGCTCTCTTTGGAGGTGAACTGGATATGTGGATATCCAAGGCTACGTCGGGTAAGTCTACATACCTTCCTTCCGCAGCAACCCCAGCTAGAAAAACCTACTCTGCTCCAACTCTGCAGTCCTTTCGGACGGCAACTTTTAAAGGCAAATCCAAGAGTTCTTCTACAGCTTTCAAAGGCAATAGAAGTAAACAAAGAAAACCAGCAGCTGCAAGTTCTAAGGAACAGGCCTCCGGGTCTGATTCCTCTAAGCCTTCAGCATGATGGTGGACTGCACTGCCTGGAAGATAGGCAGGTGGGAGCCCGGTTACGTTATTTCAGTCACATATCGGCAACGTCATGCCAGGATCCCTGGTTCAAAAATCTTATCGCACAGGGATACAGACTGGAGTTTCAGGAACTCCCACCTCCCAGATTCTTCAAATCCAGCTATCCAGCTTCTCCAGAAGCAAGTTTGACTTTACAGGCAGGAATTCAAAAACTGGTACTGACTCAGGTCATTGTTCCAGTTCCACTTCACCTACAAAACAAAGGGTTTTATTCCAACCTGTTTGTAGTACTCAAGTAACTGAACCCGTACTTACGGGTGTTCAAATTCAAGATGGAGTCTCCGAGAGCAGTGATCTCAGTTCTAGAGGAAGGGGAATTCCTGGTATCTCTGGACATCAAGGATGCGTACCTTCATGTTCCGATTTGGCCACCTCATCAGGCTTATCTAAGATTTGCATTACAGGACTCTCACTTCCAGTTCCAGGCCCTACCATGGGGCCTCTCCAGCACCAAGGGTGGTCACCAAGGTAGTGGCAGAGGTGATGTTTCGCAGTGTACATAGTACCGTACCTGGACGACCTGCTGGTCAAGGTACCGTCCAGAGAGAAGCTGTTGCACAACATTGTCCTGTCAAGTCGATTACTCCAGGCTCATGGGTGGATTATGAACCTGCCAATATTTCATCTGGAACCGACACGGAGGCTTCCGTTCTTGGGAATGGTACTGGATACGGAGGCACAGAAGGTGTTCCTTCAAATGTAAAAGGCATTGGTGATCCAGTTAATGGTGTGGGAAGTTCTAAAACCAACCTGGATATCGGTGCATCTCTGCATTCACCTTCTGGGGAAGATGGTAGATTCTTAAGAGGCTCTGCAGTACAGAAGGTTCAATGCAAGGCCCTTCCAGCTGGACCTGTTGAACAAATTGTCCGGATCGCATCTTCACATGCACCAGAGGATACGTATTTCGCCAAGAGCCAGGATTTCCCTTCTATGGTGGCTTCAGACGTCTCACCTGACCGAGGGTCGATGGTTCAGGATTCAAAATTGGATTCTGCTAACCACAGACACAAGCCTCAGAGGTTGGGGAGCAGTCACCCAGGGGGAACAGTTCCGAGGAAAATGGTCAAGTCAGAAAACCATCCTTCCGATCAACGTTCTGGAACTAAGTGCCATATACAATGCCCTTCTACAGGCATCGCATGTTCTTCAAGATCAAGCTATTCAAGTTCAGTCGGACAACGTGACGGCAGTAATGTACATAAACCGACAGGGCGGAACGAAGAGCAGAGCAGCAATGTCAGAGGTAACCAGAATTCTTCTCTGGGCAGAAAGACACGCGGTGGCGCTGTCTGCAATCTTCATTCCGGGAGTAGACAATTGGGAAACGAACTTCCTCAGCAGACACGACCTCCACCCAGGAGAGTGGGGTCTTCACCCGCAGGTGTTTGAGTCCTTGACACATCGGTGGGGGACTCCACAAATAAACATGATGGCCTATCGTCTCAACAAAAAGCTCCGGTGGTATTGTTCCAGGACAAGGGACCCACAAGCAGTGGCGGTGGAGGCTCTGGGGACTCCATGGGTCTACCAGATGGTTTACGTGTTTCCACCTCTTCAATTGATCCCAAGAGTTCCGGACTGGCCAAGAAGGGTCTGGTACGCGGACCTTCTGGAGATGCTCCTGGAGGATCCGTGGCCCCTGCATCTTCGCGAGGATCTTCTATAACATGGGGCCGTTCGTCTATCAAAACTTACCATGGCTACATTTGACGGCATGGAAGTTGAGCATCAGATTTTAGCCCGGAAAGGCATTCCGAGCAGGGTCATTCCAACACTGATCCTAGCCAGGAAAGGGGTAACGTCTCAACATTACAACCGTATTTGGAAAAAATAGGGCTGAGGAAGAGATTGCATATCTCGAAACGCGTTGGATACTGGACACTTGCACGCTGGGACCAGAACAACTGCTGACAGAACTTCATTGGTGAGCTTAGGAGCCAGAGCAGGGTGAAGTCTGGACCACCTTGCCATTTATACCACCTGCTGCTCCTTGGCTACCATTCTGGTACGCTTTGTTTTAAATAAGAGATTGGGATATTTATCCCTATTTTATGTATATTGTATCATATTAAACCCATATGTTTTATTGCTTTAACACTGCTACTGTATGATAATATATCAGAGGTACCGATTCAGTCTGGATACCGGTTTAGGTAGCAAACCATAATCGTAGTTATTATACTCAGCCACTGAAAGAGGGCGCCCAGGATACACCATCTTTTGCATTTTTACATACGTTTTTTGTTTGGGGGAAGAAGGAAACCCCCCGGTGCATCCAAGGCAGCCCACTTCCTTTCCAGCGCCCAACAAGTTCCTCCGCATTTTATTTGTGCTGTTAACATTGTTTACCTATATTATATCTTTATCAATGCTAATGACAATACCTAATGATCTCATTATAAAATATTAGAGAGCTGAGATTGAAAGCATTAAATGTCACTGCTCCATCTTTTCTCTGTGGCTAGAAATTCCTTATTTATGGCCATGTTGTACTGAGCTGGAGTCTGTGACGCTATAGGGCAGGGATTCCAAACCTCAGTCCGCTACGCACACTAACAGCAAGGTTTTATTAATATACTTGCTTGATGACAGATACATTGAATTAGATGGCAAGACAAGGACCATATGGCCCATCCAGTCTGCCCCTTAGGGTTAGAGTTCTAGGGTCCGTTTAGGGGACTGGGATAGGGTATCTGGCTTGGTCTAGTGATTTGAGTTAGGGTACTAGGGTTTGCTTTGGGGATTGGGTTAGGGTATCAGGGATAGAGTATTAGGGTTGTTTTAGCGGTTTGGCCTAGGGGTTAGGGTATTAAGACTAGTTTAGGGGGCTTAGGTTAGGGTTTTAGGGATAGGATATTAGGGTTGGTTTAGTGGTTTGGGTTAAGTTATTAGGTGTAAGAGTTATGGTTAATTATTGCACTGCCAATCATTTCACCACTTCATTAGAGAAAGGCAGCTAAGGACTTTGGGCCTGATTCAGAGGTGTACGCAAATGCTGTACGAAAATAAGTAACTTGTGTGAACATTAACTATCTGAGTGACCCTTAGGCTACCAGAATGACCATGTTGTTGCAGACTTTGGCTTCGCCGCTTCCAGAAGACTGGATCGCCACATTCCGTTTTCGGGAATGCTGCCCAGCTCGGCCCTCAAACACCAGCAGCCTCTTCGTGTGACCATACATGACCCATTCTGCAAATGTTCAGCCGCCCCATCATAGGAGATGTGCCTAAACAATCTGAATAAGGGGCAAGGCACATGCGAGATATAGAAAACCTTGTAGGGTATGGAGAAAGGGACAACTGAAGTTTCTCCTATCAACCAACCAGCTTCTACCTATAATTTTATAGGATGTACTTGAAACATGCCAGCTACAATAGAAGCATACTGGTTGATAAATGCAGGGCTGGATTAAGGTTTGTAGCAAAAAGATGGCATTATGCCACACAATGCCCCCCCAGTATTATTATGCCTCATAGGGACTCCCACTATGCCACACAATACCCCCAGTATTAATTATCCCCGCCCCTCCTCACTTATGCAATATATTTAATTATTTCCCCCATATGTTATAGTTTTTCTCTTACGTCCTTGAGGATGCTGGGGTTCCATTTACTACCATGGGATAGAGATGGATCCCTTGGGAGCCATGGGCACTTTAAGAGTTTAATAGTGTGGGCTGGCTCCTCCCTCTATGCCCCTCCTACCAGATTCAGTTTAGAAAATGTGCCCGGAGGAGCCGGTCACAGCTAGGGGAGCTCTTAGGAGTTTTTCTAGTTTTATTATTTTCTGAGTTTAGTTAGGCACAGGCAGGCTGCTGTTAACAGCCTACCTGCTTCGTGGGACTTAGGGAGGGTGGGGGAGAGTAGGAACCAACTCTACAAGGTAATGGTTCTATATCTCCGCTAATATGACACTGAGCTCCTGAACGCAAGCCCACGAGGCGACCGCTCACTCCCGCAGCACGGTCGCCACCCCCTAATAGAGCCAGAAGAAAGAAGAGTGGTGAGTACAGCGCTGGTGGCCCGGAGAGTGGGTCGCCGGCAGGAATGGCGGCTCAAGGTTGGGAGCGCAGCTCTGACAGGCTGCGCTCCGGAAGGCTCAGTGGCACACTGTGTACGGCGCTGTGAGGGGCGTCCTGGGCCAGCGCAATCACCCTACACTGGTCAGCACTGCTAACAGGGGCTAATCCCGCTGTTAGCAAAAAAAATACCTCAGGCCAGTATAATACAATAAGTTAGGGAAGATGCGCCATTACAGGGGGCGGGACTTCTCCTCAGAGTGGATCCAGCACCTACCAGTGCCATTTTCTCCCTGCAGTTCATCAACATAGATGCTGGCAGGGAGCACTGCCCTCCACATAACTAACACTGTGTTACAGATATGGGGGGGGGGGGGGGGGAGTGTAATTCGATACTAGCTACCCTGTTAAGGTTCAGCTAGTCAGAGTTTTTTTTAATCATAATAAAAGCCTATAAAGGCGCGGTGTGGCTGGGTCCTTATACTCTGTGACTCTCTGAGGGTATTCTGGGGGGAGAATTGTACTGACATTTTCCTGTGTATGTGTAACCCATTGTACCATCCAGGGCTGTTTCTAGCCAATTTGGCTCCCAGTGCGAGATTTAAAAATGCGCCCCCCCCATGACATAAAAAAATGTGCCCCCCCACACACACACCTAGATGGGAAAAAACAACAACTTGCGCGCGCACCCGACAAGGGGGCGTGGCCTCATCTAAATGGGTGTGGCCTCATTTAAATGGGCATGGTCTTGTCTGCATAGACTATATCACAATCCAGTTTTTGACCCTGCTCCAACAGATCACGACCACCACAGGAAAAAAAAAAATCTACCATATTAAGCCCCACACAGTAATGCCCCCTGCACCATATTATGCCACACACCGCAATGCCCTTGATACATTAAACCCCCACACTACGGCAGGCAAGAGTCCCCATTTCACACATTACGGCAGGTGTCCCCATTTTACACATTGAGAGAGAGAGAGAGAATACTTACAGAGGCGATTACCGCTCATCGGCCTGCCTCACCAGTCGCTCCTCGCGCCGGCCTTTCCCTCTCCTAACTTGGATCCCCCTCTGTACTCCGCTCGGGGGGGGGGAGTTTCGCAGAGTGACGGGGTTGCGTCGTGACATAACGACGCAACCGCGTCATTCCGTGAAACTCCGCCCCCCGAGCGGGTTACTTGGGGAGAAATAGGAGGGGGAAGCAGGGAGCCACAGTTAGTGCCGTGGCGGGCGCCCAGTGCGGTTGCACTGCTCGCCTGCCCCAAGAAACGGCCCTCATACCATCTTTGGGGGACTTTGTCCTTTAATGCAGAATGTATATCTTCTTCTGGGGAGTCTATACCATGCTCAAAACTGTACAAATTCTCAGGCTTTGGTGGCAGATCCCCCTGGGGTGGCCTCCATAAGGTGTACTTTCACATATGGAGAAGCTTAGTGGATATACCACAATAGAACTGCGCTCAACCCCTAAGGTGTGTGTGTTTAGCTAACGAATGCACATCAGATGTAATAAAGGATAATGTATGAACAGACCCAAATTTGAGTTTGCACTTGGATATAGAAATCACAAAAATAACAATATGATGCAAAATAATTGTTGTGAGCCACTGTATTTATTGTATACTGGCCAATCTAAAGGTGTGCGGTTAATGCCCAGGGTGGGCGATATTGTCTCTTATAAAGTTCATGCAGGTGGGCGATATTGTCTCTTATAAAGTTCATGCAGGTTATAATACAGACTGCGGTGTCCCGCACATCTGCTGTTGAAAAGTCTATAGGGAAAAATAATAATAATAACAAATGCTGGTGTTGGTAAAAAATCTTTAAAACCTTCACGATGCCCTAAGCTTACGGTGATGGCATAAGTGGGGTAAAAAAGGGGGTCTCCGGACTGGTTTCCCCTCTCTGCCCCTGCTGCCCATGGTATGTCCTTGTTCAGACGCCCCCCGGGTGCAGGTCGGTCAGAGAGGTGGACCTGTCTAGCGGCGGGGAAAGGATTCAGATGCCGCTCTGCAGAGCGGCTAGCTGCGCCTCTCCCACCGCTTACAGAGACTCTCCCTGCAGAGCGGCATCTGAATCCTTTCCCCACCGCTAGACAGGTCCACCTCTCTGACCGACCTGCACCCGGGGGGCATCTGAACAAGGACGCACCACGGGCAGAGATGGGAAACCAGTCCGGAGACCCCCTTTTTTACCCCACTTATGCCACCACCGTAAGCTCAGGGCATCGTGAAGGTTTTAAAGATTTTTTACCAACACCAGCATTTTTTATTATTATTATTTTTTCCTAAAGACTTTTCAACAGCAGATGTGCGGGACGCCACAGTCTGTATTATAACCTGCATGAACTTTATAAGAGACAATATCGCCCACCCTGGGCATTAACCGCACACCTTTAGATTGGCCAGTATACAATAAATACAGTGGCTCACAACAATTAATTCGCATCATATTGTTATTTTTGTGATTTCTATATCCAAGTGCAAACTCAAATTTGGGTCTGTTCATACATTATCCTTTATTACATCTGATGTGCATTCGTTAGCTAAACACACACACCTTAGGGGTTGAGCGCAGTTCTATTGTGGTATATCCACTAAGCTTCTCCATTTACGTATAGGTGAGTTGGAACACCCATCAGAACGAGCAGCACACCCCGGCTAGCTATAGAATAAAGACACTCAGTGCGCAGAACCCTCCAATTTATAGTGTTGTACTTTCACATATATTTCTTCAAATATGTCCCATGCTGGGAAGAAGCCACAGTTTTGAGATGTCTGGGAAATCAAATCCCACAGCTGTGCCTCTCACCCCAAATACGTACCCTGAAAAGCGTACACTTGCCATATAATGCAACTGACATATGAGGGGTGCAACATATAGTTTGAGGCTAATAGGGATGAGGAATATTTTATATAATAAATGCCTTCCCACTATTTAGAGCGTTTAACTCCTTATTTGGGAAAACCTGAGTACACCCAGAGGGTATCCGTTCACATGGTCGACCATGTTATGGTCGACAGTCATTAGGTCGACCACTATTGGTCGACATGGACATGGACACATGGTCGACACATGAAAATGGTCGACATGATTTTTTTAACTTTTTTATTTTGGGGAACTTTTCCATACTTTACGATCCACGTGAACTACGATTGGAACGGTAATCTGTGCCGAGCGAAGGCACCATGCCCAAAGCATGGCGAGCGAAGCAAGCCATGCGAGGGGACGCGGTGCACTAATTGGGGTTCCCAGTCACTTTACGCAAAAAACTACATCAATAAAGTTAAAAAACTCATGTCGACCTTTTCATGTGTCGACCATTTTCATGTGTCGACCAATAGTGGTCGACCTAATGACTGTCGACCATAACATGGTCGACCATTCATACCGGAACCCACCCAGAGATAGAATCCACATCCCTAAAGAGTGTCTAAATTGTCAAAGAAGGTGGTGTTACCTGTCCCTGGTACAACCTCCATAAAGGATTAGACCCTTGATGGCTAACCTTGACACTCCAGCTGTTGTTGAACTACACATCCCAGCATGCCCTACATCAGTTTTAGCATGGCCAAATAACAAAACTGTAGCAGGGCATGCTGGGATATGTAGTTCAACAACAGCTGGAGTATCAAGGTTAGCCATCACTGGATTAGACTGATCGCAGATTGAGACTACTCTCTAATACTGTGCAGGTGTGGCTCAGAGACCCCCGCTTGCGTAGATCTCTGGGGCTATAGTTACGTGGTCAGATCTCCTTACATGATGATTTAGATTCTATGTATAGGAGTGACATTTGCTTGTTTCTACAGTATGTCACTTACAGGATTCTACAGGCTTCACGGCTGGAGGCCATGAAGGAGATTGGCCTACATCTCTGGCAGTTTAGACAAGCAGGGGACGGTGGCTACACCAATGGACTGCAGATACAAAAACTAAGAAAGGTATGGTGGGTCCGCCCTTCACAGGTGAGGCCCTGTTGGGACGCACTGGATACGTGAATGTCCATGCCAACTGCGAGTAAGTCGACATATCTTCCTTCCGCAGCTGCACAGACCAGGAAATTATATCCTACACCTACACTGCAATCCCTTCGAACCGCAAGGTTTAAACATGAGTCCAAGGGTTCCTCCACTTCCTTTAGAGGACGTTGGGGAAAATCCAGAAAACCTGCACCGCTAGGTTCCCAGGGACGGATTTCGGATTCTGCCTTCTCAAACCCTTCGGTTTGTAGGTGAACCTCACTGCCTGGGGATCAGGCAGGTGGGAGGGAGACTAAAGAGATTCAGTTAAACATCTGGGTGATATCCGGCCTAGACCCCAGGAAACGGTTAGGTTGCCCAGGGGTGCAGACTGGAGATCTAGTACTCCCACCTCACAGATTATTACTAGCTTCTCGGACATGAAGTATACTACTGCTGGAAGCTATTCAAACATTTGCCAAACAAATGTAATTGTTCCAGTTCCACCTCACCTACAACACAAGGGTTATTACTCAAACCTGTTTGTGGAACCGAAACCGGACGGTTCGGTAAGGCCAATATCAGACCTAAAAACATTGAATAACCAATATGTCTCTTGGCGCTTAATCAGAAAATAATATCTACCAAAAATTATACTACAATTATAGATCAGCTGCAGGGTATCAGTTTATGCCTGTGTAAGCATAAATAATAGTAACATTCACCTATTGCTACAGGAAACGACACTAAGATAAAAATATATAATTACTCTGCGCTTATTTCAATATGGTCCATAAGATGATTGAAAACACATGCTTCGATAAAGCTCTGGTAAGAGCGAAAGAGCGAAATGCGTCAGGGCCACTGGTGATCGCTTGTCTTACTCCGGGGACAGCTCGTTATACGGACATCAATCCACCTGCATGGCAGGACAGCATCGGGCGGCTATTGGAAGTGGTAGCGGCGCAAGCATTGGGGAGAAGGGAGACGTCCGGTGCCTCCCAGCCGGCTCCTTCCAATTCAAGTATTGCTGACCCCTCTTTTGAACATTGTATAAGTGCGTCCATGGTGGTGAGCTTGATCCATTTACGTATTTGAGCATTATACCGGTTTATTACATTACCAATTCATCTTCAAGCTTATTAAGCACTACTCTTAGTGCTCGGGACTGGCACCTCCTGGGACATTTACCCTACCTGTTTGCAGGACTGTACCAATTGAGATCTCGTATTGCATTTCTTTACATCAGTGCACTGATTTATTTCAGGTTGATCCACCTCTTATTAGGAATTAGAGAAATTGACAACTATCACTGATTATTATGTACAATTCTTAATGGTTAATATTTAGTAGGAAGTTATTTCTGCTATGTAATTTATTACATTCAAGTATTTATACATATATACATTTTTTATACCTTTTATTATGGTTGATATATATTTTTTGTCTAAAATTAGATTATAATAAATAAACTATTAACAGCATTGCATGTGTTTTCAATCATCCTATGGACCATATTGAAATAAGCGCAGAGTAATTATATATTAATTATATATTTTTATCTAAAAACATTGAACCCTACTTGAGGGAATTCGAATTAAAGATGGAGTCTCTGAGAGGGGTGATCTCAGGTCTGGTGGAGGGGGAATTCCTAGTATCCCTCGATATCAAGGATGCGTACCTTCACATTCCGATCTGGCCGCATCACCAGGTTTATCTAAGATTTGAGCTGCTGGACTGTCACTATCAGTTCTAGGCACTGCCATTTGGCCTCTCCACAGCACAGAGGGTATTCCCCTAGGTCATGGCAGAGATGATGCTACTCCTCCGCAGACCGGGAGTGAACATAATTCCATATCTGGACGATCTGCTGCTAAAAGCATCTTCCAGGGAGACGCTGTTACAGAGTATTGCTCTCTCAACTCGCCTACTCTAGGAACTTGGGTGGATCCTGAACCTTCCAAAGTCACATTTGGAGCCGACAGAAAGCATTGGTGATCCAATCAATGGTCCGGGATGTCCTGAAGCCAGCCCGGGTATCGGTTCGTCAGTGCATTTGCCTTCTGGGGAAGATGGTAGCCTCCTACGAGGCTTTACAGTATGGAAGGTTCCACGCAGGGTTCTTCTAACTGGCTCTCCTGGACAAATGGTCGGGATCACATCTTCACATGCACCAGCGGATATACCTGTCGCGAACGCCAGAAATTCGCTCCTCTGGTGGCTGCAAACTTCTCAACTGCTCGAGGGCCGCAGGTTCGGGATTCAGAATTGGATTCTTCTAACCACGGATGCAAGTCTCAGAGGCTGGGGAGCAGTAACCCAAGGGGAGGACTTCCAAGGAAAGTGCTCAAGTCAGGAAGCTCTCCTTCCGGTAAACATTCTGGAACTAAGGGCCATATACAACAGCCTTCTACAAGCGGCACATCTTCTGAAAGATCAAGCCATCCAAGTTCAGTTGGGCAACGTCAGGGCGGTGTCCTACATAAACAGGCAAGGCGGAATGAAGAGCAGAGCTGCAATGTCAGTGGTAACGAGAATCCTCCTCTGGGCAGAAAGACATGCGCTGGCGCTGTCAGCACTTCATTCCGGGAGTGGACAACTGGGAAGCAGACTTCCTCAGCAGATGCGATCTCCATCCAGGAGATTGGGGCCTCTATCCAGAGGTATTCGCAGAGCTAACAAGCCGATGGGGTGTACCTTAGATAGACATGATGGCCTCTCGCCTAAACAAGAAGCTTCGGAGGTACTGTTCCAGGTCAAGAGACCCACAGGCAGTGGCGGTGGATGCCCTGGTAACTCTATGAGTGTCCCAGTCAGTGTATGTGTTCCCTCCTCTTCCACTCATCCCAAGGATTCTCAAAATAATAAAAAGAACAAGTGTTCAGGCGATCCTCTTTGCTCCGGACTGGCCGAGAAGGGCTTGGTATGCGGATCTTCTGGAATTACTCTTGGAGGATCCGAGGCCTCTTCGCGAGGACCTTCTTCAACAGGGGCCGTTCGCTTATCAAGACTTACCGCAGCTGCCAGATCTTAGCTCAGAAACGCATTCCGAAAAGGTCATTCCTACAGGCTAGGAAGGGAGTAACGTCAAAACATTACCATCGGATTTTGTAAAAAGTATGTGTCTTGGTGTGAAGATTCCTACGGTGGAGTTTCATCTGGGACGTTTTCTCCTCTTTCTGCAAGCAGGTGTGGATGTGAACCTACGCTTGGGCTCCATAAAAGTCCAGATTCCGGCCTTGTCCATTTTCTTCCAGAAACAATTCGCTGCCCTCCATGAGGTTCAGACATTCTTGAAAGGAGTTCTGCACATCCAACCACCCTTTGTGCCTCCTATGGCACCTTGGGATCTTAATGTGTTGTTGCAGTCCCTGAAATAGGATTGGGTCGAACCTTTGCAGGAGGTGGACGTAAAGGTTTCTTACTTGGAAGGCTGTCACAGGGGGCATTGTCGCACATGAGCCCTTACTTGACTTTCCATTAGGATAGAGCTGAGCTCAGAACGCGTCAGCGATTTCTTCCAAAGGTTGTGTCGGCTTTTCATATCAACCGACCTATTGTGGTGCCAGTAGCTACTGACACCTCGATTACTCAAAGTCCTTGGATGTTGTGAGGGCTTTGAAAATATATGCGAAGAGAACTTCTCGTCACAGAAAGTCGGACGCTCTGTTTGTCCTTTATGATCCCAACAAGGTTGGGTGTCTTGCTTCTAAGCAGACAATTTCTCGCTGGATCATGTTTTCTATCCAGCATGCTTATTCTACAGCAGGCTTGCCGTGTCCAAAATCTGTTAAGGCCCACTCTACTCGTAAAGTGGGTTCTTCCTGGGCGGCTGCTCGGGGTGTCTTGGCTTTACAGCTTTGCCGAGCAGCTACTTGGTCAGGGTCGAACACGTTTGCTAAGTTCTACAAGTTCGATACTTTGGCCTCTGAGGACCTAAAGTTTGGTTAATCTGTTCTGCAGGTGCCTCAGCACTCTCCCTCCCGTACTGGGAGCTTTGGTACATCCCCATGGTACTAAATGGAACCCCAGCATCCTCTAGGACGTAAGAGAAAATAGGATTTTAATTACCTACCAGTAAATCCTTTTCTCGTAGTCCGTAGAGGATGCTGGGTGCCCGCCCGGTGCTTTGTTTTCCTGCATTGTTGCTTGGTTAAGTATTGGTTCAGCTGTTACTGTTCCTATTTCATTCTGGTTAGCAGGGTTTCTTCTATTTCCTGCTGGTTAGTTGCATGCTGGTAAACATGGTTGTTTCATGCTAGTTAACATGGTTTCTTCATGTTTCATGCGGGTTAACATGATTTCTTCATGTTGCATGCTGGTTGGCATGGTTTCTCCATGGTGCATGCTGGTCAGCATAGGTTTTCAATTCAGTGTGAGCTGGTGTGATTCTCACCACTAACTGTGTATTCCTTCTCTCGAAGTATGTCCGTCTTCTCGGGCACAGTTTCTAGACTGAGTCTGGTAGGAGGGGCATAGAGGGAGGAGCCAGCCCACACAATTAAACTCTTAAAGTGCCCATGGCTCCCAAGGGAACCATCTATACCCCATGGTAGTAAATGGAACCCCAGCATCCTCTACGGACTACAATAAAAGGATTTACCGGTAGATAATTAAAATCCTTTTTTCTTGGTGTGGTGGTAGGAAAGGGGGGGGGGGGGGGATTGTGAGACAAACCCCAGTGTCAGTAGCAGCCAGTGGAGGCAGATGCCAGCTGGGCCCGCACGCTGCATGCACTATATACTGTATTCAGAAGCAGCAGCATGGCAGCCTGCGACTATTCTGGCACCTGCTCCCCGGACCAACCCTGCACGGGGGCCTTCTTGTCCACTATTACACTCTTTATAAGGTTTGATACACTTCCCCCATTAAATGGTCAAGACTAAAGCAGGTAGATAAGGGTGAAGGAGGATGAGATATAGAAGTCACAGGAGAGGTAATTATGATGATGTAATTACTGGTAATATACATTAAGACATATCAGACTTCTCCCAACACTAACACAACCTTAATTTTAGTTTTATGCTGACATTATACAGTATGAATAGTGATCTCCAAGCTTTCCAGAAATCTGGAACAAAAAACCAGGACACAATGAGCTACTCAAAGCTTTTTTTTTTGGGTGCCAAATGAAGTAGGGCCAATTTTCACAAACCTTGTTCTTTCATGTGGATTAGACGTTCTGCAATAGTGTCTATGAATGTCAGTGTTCCATGACGAGCAAATCTGAAGGTCTCACACAAAATTGTCTTGTATAATTTAGTTTAAAATGTATGTATGTATGTATGTATATATATATATATATATATATATATATATATATGTTTAAAATGTATGTATGTATGTATATATATATATATATATATATATATATATATATATATATATAGAGAGAGAGAGAGAGAGAGAGAGGGGGGGGGGGGGGGAGAGAGAGAAAGGTAGAGGTGGGCACTCCAGACTTTCAGATATTCTTTCAGGTGCCAGAACAAACCGATGATATACTGTATGTGCAGGAAGGAACAGCACTTTGGAAACGGGTTGAATTCAGTATACCGGCTGTTGGGATCCCAGCGCTCAGTATACCGGTGCCGGAATCTCGACACCCGGCATAAACAACTATTCTCCCTCTTGGGGGTCCACGACCCCCCTGGAGGTAGAATAAATAGCGTGGCGGATGCAGCAAGCCTGCAAGGGGCTCATTTGCACTCGCCCAGCTGTCGGTATGCCGGCGGCCGAGATCCTGGCCGCCGGCATACCATACTACACCCCTGGAAACAGTATATACCCATACATACTCCGCATTAACCAGTTAAACTCCTAACTGCATTTTAGATACTTGCAGGAAGGCCAGACCTTGACATGGTTGGTCAGCTGAACAATATATTGCAATTCTTGGAATGAACATTAATTTAAGTAAAATGCAGTTTGGAGTGTAATTGATGAGTGCCGAGTATGTAGGATTATTATTTTATTTTAATTTAAATAATGTGGTCACATACCACAGATGTTTGAGTGCCATAGATTAAAGCCTAATTTGTGTGTGTGTATATATATATATATATATATATATATTATATATATATATATATATATATATATATTCTATAGCAGCCGGCACTTCCATTCAAATGTAGCAGCTTCGCCCCGTGCCTGGATATAAAACAGCAGATAAATCCCCAAAAAACGGCACTGGAGGCTGATGTATGCAAATCATGAATACAAGTTGATTTGCATACATCAGCCTCCAGTGCCGTTTTTTGGGGATTTATTTATATATATATATATATATATATATATATATATATATATATATATATATATATATATATATATACATACATACATACATACAGTGCAATCGGAAAGTATTCACAGCGCTTCACATTTTCCACATTTTGTTATGTTACAGCCTTATTCCAGAATGGAATACATTTATTTTTTCCCTCCAAATTCTACACACAATACCCCATAATGACAACATGAAAAAAGTTTTTTTGAGATGTTTGCAAATTTATTAATAAAAAAACCCTAAGAAATCACATGTACATAAGTATTCACAGCCTTTGCCATGAAGCTCAAAATTGAGCTCAGGTGAAATCCTGTTTCCACTGATCACCCTTGAGATGTTCCTACAGCTTAATTGGAGTCCACCTGTGGTAAATTCAGTTGATTGGACATGATTTGGAAAGGCACACACATATACATATACACATTATATATATATATATATATATATATATATATATATATATATAAATAAAGGTCCCACACTTGACAGTGCCTGTCTGAGCACAAACCAAGCATGAATTCAAATGAATTGTCTGTAGACCTCAGAGACAGGATTGTCTCGAGACACAAATCTGGGGAAGGGTACAGAAAAACATCTGCTGCTTTGAAGGTCCCAATAAGCACAGTGGCCTACATCATCCATAAATCGAAGAAGTTCGGAACCACCAGGACTCTTCCTAGAGTTGGCTGGCCATCTAAACTGTGCGATCAAGGGAAAAAGGCTCTAGTCAGGGAGATGACCAAGAACCTGATGGTTGTCACAACTGAGGGCTGGTGCTGACCAGGGGGAAGCCTCAGTTGTAGGGGCTGAGGTATATGTGTACCTGGGAGGCAGTACAGGGTTCTTGGACATGCAGGGAACCTTTAGAACAAACGCCCGAAGGCGTGACCAAGACAACGAAGGAAAGTTCAAAGGTTTTATTAAACACAGTTCAGAGGAATACTGATGACTTGGTACTGGTAATAGGAAACACAGTTCAGAGGAATACTGATGATAGCAAACCGATGGTGACTTGGGATCGATGGCGGAACACCGATGATGACTTGGGATCGATGGCGGAACACCGATGATGACTTGGGATCGATGGCGGAACACCGATGGTGACTTGGGATCGATGGCGGAACACCGATGGTGACTTGGGATCGATGGCGGAACACCGATGGTGACTTGGGATCGATGGCGGAACACCGATGGTGACTAGGGATCGATGGCGGAACACCGATGGTGACTGGAGATCGATGGCGGAACACCGATGGTGACTGGAGATCGATGGCGGAACACCGATGGTTACTGGCAGGGCAGAGCACCGCTGGAAGCCGGTGTTGGGTAACTGCCAGTCACAGGGTGCAATGATGAGACACTGCAGAGTCAGGCTGTACTGCAGAGAAAGTCCATGGGAGGACTGCACACTGGAATCACTGAAGACAATTGAAGCACTAACCTCTTTCCACCCCAGGAACAAGATATTTATACCAGCTGGGAAACAGGGATTGGCTGGATGATTAACCAGAGACCAGAGTGCAGCTGCTGGGTAATCAGGCTGAGAGCAGAGTGCAGCTGATAGGCTGAAAGGTAACATGTGATTAGGAAAACATGGCTGCGCCCATGTTAGCTTTTGGAGGGAAAGATTGTTTGTAACTTGCATGTGAAACTTAACCCTGATGCTGCCAGAATCACAGTGAAGAGTTGTGAGACAATGAGAGGCAGCGTGCTGCATGCAGACAGTGCAGATGGAATCCAGGCTTGGAACACTGGGACAGTCTCAGGAGGGACTTGGAAGGTAAATACTGATAGGGAATTACCTGCATCGTGACAATGGTCACTCTGTCAGAGCTACAGCATTCCTCTGTGGAGGGAGGAGAACTTTCCAGAAGGACAATCATCTCTGCAGAAATCCACCAATGAGGCCTGTATGATAAAGTGACCATACAGAACCCACTCCTTAGTAAAAAGCACATGGCAGGCTGCCTGGAGTTTTCCAAAATGCACCTGAAGGACTCTCAGACCATGAGAAACAAAATTCTCTGGTCTGCTTAGACCAGGGCTAGCCAAAGCAGTCCTCGAGATCTACCAACAGTTCACATTTTCCAGACCACCTAGCTGGTGCACGGGTGTAGTCATTACTAATTAAGATGTGCTGCATTCATTCCTGACAATTCTACAGATCTCCAGGAGGCCGGGAAAACATGAACTGTTGGTAGATCTCGAGGACCGGTTTGGCCAGCCCTGGCTTAGACCATAGGTCTGCAAACTCGGTCCTCATTACCCCACACAGTGCATGTTTTGCAGGTCTCCTCCCAGAATCACAAATGAAATAATTAACTCCACCTGCGGACCTTTTAAAATGTGTCTGAGTAATTAATACACCTGTGCACCTGCTGGGTTACCTGCAAGACATGCACTGTGTGAGATAATGAGGCCTGAGTTTGCAGACCTATGGCTAAGACAAAGATTGAACTCTTTGGCGTGAATGCCAGTCATCATGTTTGGAGGAAACCAGGCACGGCTCATCACCAGGCCTATACCATCCCTACAGTGAAGCATGGTGGTGGCAGCATCATGCTGTGGGGATGTTTATCAACGGCAGGAACTGGAAGACTAGTCAAGATAGAGGGAAAGATGAATGCAGCAATGTACAGCGACATCCTGTATGAAAACCTGCTCCAGAGCACTCTTGACCTCAGACTGGGGCGATGGTTCATCTTTCAGCAGGACAACGACCCTAAGCACACAGCCAAAATATCAAAGGAGTGGCTTCAGGACAACTCTGTGAATGTCCTTGAGTCGCCCAGCCAGAGCCCAGACTTGAATCCGATTGAACATCTCTGGAGAGATCTAAAATGGCTGTGCACCGACACTTCCCATCCAACCTGATGGAGCTTGAGAGGTACTGCAAAGAGGAATGGGCAAAACTGCCCAAAGATAGGTGTGCCAAAAAGACTTGAGCCTGTAATTGCTGGCAAAGGTGCATTAAAAAAAAAGTATTGAGCAGAGGCTGTGAATACTTACATACATGTGATTTCTTGATTTTTTTTTTTTATAGATTTGCAAAAAAATCTCCATATCACTTTTTTCACGTTGTCATTATGGAGTATTGTGTGCAGAATTTTGAGGGAAAAAATTTAATTTATTTCAGTTTGGAATAAGGCTGCAACTTTACAGAATGTGGAAAAAGTGAAGCTCTGTAAATACTTTCCGGATGCAGTATGTGTGTGTGTGTGTGTGTGTGTGTGTGTGTGTGTATGTATATATGTGTGTATATACATATATATATATATATATATATATATATATATATACACACACACATATATAGAGAGGGAGAGATTTATGGCAGACTTACCATAGTTAAATCTCTTTCTGCGAGGTACATTGGATTCCACAGGGAATAACATCGGGGTGTAGAGTAGGATCTTGATCCAAGGCACCAACAGGCTAAAGCTTTGACTGTTCCCAGGATGCATTGCACTGCCTCCTCTATAGCCCCGCCTCCAGGCACCGGAGCTCAGTTTCGTTAACCAGTCCAATGCTGTAGCAGGCAAGAGACGGTAGATGTTAGTCACATAGAACAACATTCGCACGACAGGAGAAGGGACTAGTGGCTAATGCCATAAAAACCCAAGGAAGCTAAGTGCGTCAGGGTGGGCGTCCTCTGGAATCCAGTGTACCTCGCAGAAACAGATTTAACTATGGTAAGTCTACCATAAATCTCCTTTTCTGCAGCGGGGTACACTGGTATTCCACAGGGAATAACATCGGGTATGTCCTAAAGCAGTTCCTCATGGGAGGGGACGCACTGTAGCGGGTACAAGAACCCGGTGTCCAAAGGAAGCATCCTGGAAGGTGGAAGTATCAAAGGCATAGAACCTGATGAACGTGTTCACTGAGGACCACGTAGCCACCTTGCACAGTTGTACAGCGGATGCGCCACGGCGGGCCGCCCAAGAAGGTCCAACAGACCGAGTAGAATGGGCTTTGATAGCAGCAGGAGCTGGGAGACCAGCCTGCGCATAGGCTTGTGCAATCACCATTTTAATCTATCTCGCCTGGGTCTGCTTATTCGCGGGCAAGCCACGTTTATGAAAACCAAAAAGTACAAAAAGGGTATCTGACCTCCTGAAAGAGGCAGTCCTCTCTACGTAAATACAGAGAACCCGTACCACATCCAAAGACCGCTCTTTGGGAGGACAAACCAAAAGAGATAAAGGGCGAAACTACAATCTCCTGGTTAAGATGAAAAGATGATACCACCTTAGGTAGATAACCAGGACGAGTTCTAAGAACAGCCCGGTCACAGTGAAAAATCAGAAAGGGTGGACGACAGGACAAAGCGCCTAAGTCCGACACCCTCCTAGCAGAGGCAATAGCCAGCAGAAACACGACCTTAAGCGTAAGATATTTAAGGTCCATAGACTCAAGAGGTTCAAATGGAGACTCTTGTAGAGCATTCAAAACAACAGAAAGATCGCATGGGGCCATAGGAGGAACATAGGGAGGCTGAATCCGTAAAAAACACAGAGTGAAAAGGATTTACCGGTAGGTAATTAAAATCCTATTTTCTCTTACGTCCTAGAGGATGCTGGGGTCCATTTTAGTACCATGGGGATGTACCAAAGCTCCCAGTACGGGCGGGAAAGTGCTAATGTTACTGTAGAACGGACTGACCAAACTGAAGGTCATCAGCAGCCAAAGTGTCAAACCTGTAAAACTTAGCAAACGTGTTTGGCCTTGACCAAGTAGCTGCTCGGCAAATTTGCAACGCCAAGACACCCTGGGCAGCCGCCCAGGAAGAACCCACTTTCCTTGTAGAGTGGGCCTTTACCGAACTCGGTAACGGCAATCCTGCCGTGGAATAAGCGTGCTGAATGGTACCTCTGATCCAGCGCGCAATAGTCTGCTTAGAGGCAGGACCCCCAATCTTGTTGGGGTCAGAGGACAAACAAAGATTCTGTTTTCCTTATCCGAGCCGTTCTTGCAACATAAGTCCTCAACGCTCTGACAACATCCAAGGACTTTTGAAACGGCTGAGGTGTCAGAAGCCACTGGCACCACCACAGGTTGGTTGATATGGAAATAAGACACAACCTTTGGAAGAAAATACTGACAAGTCTGCAGTTCAGCTCTATCTTCATGAAAAATCAAATAAGGACTCTTGTGTGACAGAGTCCCTAATTCAGACACTCGTCTGCCAGAGGCCAAGGCCAACAGCATGACCACTTTCCAAGTGAGAAACTTCAACTCTACCTCTTGTAGAGGCTCAAACCAGTCCGATTTAAGGAACTGCAACACCACATTAAGATCCCATGGCGCCGCAGGAGGCACAAAGGGAGGTTGGATGCGCAGTACCCCCTTCATGAACGTCTGGACCTCAGGAAGGGAAGCCAACTGTTTCTGAAAGAAAATTGACAAGGCCGAAATTTGGACCTTGATAGACCCTAATCTCAAGCCAGCATCCACACCCGCCTGTAGAAATAGGAGAAGACATCCTAATTTAAACTCCACCGCAGGAGACTTCTTGGATTCACACCAAGATACATATTTTCTCCAAATACGATGGTAATGTTTGGACGTTACCCCTTTCCTGGCCAGAATAGGTGTGGGAATGACTTCATTGGGAATACCCTTACGGGCTAGGATCTGGCGCTCAACAGCCATGCCGTCAAACGCAGCCGCGGTAAGTCTTGATAAACAAACGGCCCCTGCTGAAGCAGGTCCTCGCGAAGAGGAAGAGGCTGAGGATCTTCCAGTAATAACTCCTGAAGATCTGGATACCAAGCCCTCCTTGGCCAGTCTGGAGCAATGAGAATTGCTCGAACCCTTGTTCTTCTGATGATCTTGAGAACTTTTGGTATTAGTGGAAGTGGAGGGAACAGATACACCGACTGAAACACCCACTGGGTCACCAATGCATCCACTGCTATTGCTTGTGGGTCTCTTGACCAGGAACAATATTTCTGAAGATTCTTGTTGAGACGTGATGCCATCATATCTACTTGAGGAACGCCCCAACAATCTGCTACCTCTGCAAAGACTTCTGGGTGGAGGTCCTATTCTCCTGGATGGAGATTGTGTCTGCTGAGGAAGTCTGCTTCCCAGTTGTCCACTCCCGGAATGAAAATTGCAGACAGAGCTTTTGCATGTCTTTCTGCCCAGAGGAGTATCTTTGTCACCTCTGCCATTGCCGCTCTGCTTTTTGTTCCACCCTGGCGGTTTATGTAAGCTACTGCCGTTACATTGTCTGAATGGATCTGTATGGGACGACCTTGAAGAAGGTGTGTCGCTTGATAAAGGCTGTTGTACACAGCTCTCAATTCCAGAATGTTTATGTGAAGGAGTACTTCTTGACTTGACCATCGTCCTTGGAAGCTTTCCCCTTGCGTGACTGCTCCCCAACCTCGGAGGCTTGCATCTGTGGTCACCAGGATCCAAGTCTGAATCCCGAACCTGCGTCCCTCCAAGAGGTGAGAACTTTGAAGCCACCACAAGAGTGAAATTCTGGCTTTTGTTGACAGGAATATCCTCCGGTGCATGTGTAGGTGCGATCTGGACCACTTGTCCAGTAGGTCCCATTGGAACACCCTGGCGTGGAATCGGCCAAATTGTAGAGCCTCGTAAGCCGCTACCATCTTCCCCAGTAGGCGGATGCACTGATGAATCGATACGCGTGCTGGTTTTAAAACTTGTTTGACCATCCTCTGGATCTCCAGAGCCTTTTCCACCGGTAGGAATACTTTCTGTGCTTCCGTGTCCAATATCATTCCCAGAAATGATAACCTCATTGTGGGTTCCAATTGTGATTTTGGAAGGTTTATGATCCAACCGTGCTGTTGTAGCACCGTCAGGGAAAGTGCAATGTTCTTCACTAGTTGCTCCCTGGATCTCGCTTTTATGAGGAGATCGTCCAAGTATAGGATGACTTTGACTCCTTTCTTGCGAAGAGGAACCATCATCTCCGCCATCACCTTGGTGAATATTATCGGAGCCGTGGAGAGCCCGAAAGGCAATGTTTGGAACTGGTAGTGGCAGTCCTGTACCGCAAACCTCAGGTATGCCTGATGCGGCGGGTAGATGGTAACATGTAAATAAGCATCTTTGATGTCCATCGATACCAGAAATTCCTTTTCCTCCAAGCTGGAGATCACCGCTCTCAGGGATTCCATCTTGAATTTTAACCTTTTCAAATAAAGGTTCAGAGTCTTTAGGTTTAAAATCGGTCTGACCGAGCCATCCGGTTTTGGCACTACAAACAGTCTTGAATAAAACCCTTTTCTCATACGTCCTGGAGGATGCTAGGGATGCTTCAAGAACCATGGGGTATAGACAGGATCCGCAGGAGACATGGGCACACTATAAGACTTTGAATGGGTGTGAACTGGCTCCTCCCTCTGTGCCCCTCCTCCAGACCTCAGTTAGATTCTGTGCCCAGGAGTGACTGGACACACACTAGGGGAGCTCTACTGAGTTTCTCTGAAAAGACTTTATGTTAGGTTTATTATTTTCAGGGAGACCTGCTGGCTACAGGCTCCCTGCTTCGTGGGAGTGAGGGGAGAGAAGCAGACCTACTTCTTGAGAGTTCAAGGGCTCTGTTTCTTAGGCTACTGGACACCATTAGCTCCAGAGGGTTCGATCACTTGGTACGCCTACCTGCTTGTTCCCGGAGCCACGCCGTCAACCCCCTCACCGAGCCGGAAGAAAGAAGCTGGGTGAGTATAAAGAAGAAAAGAAGACTTCAGTGACGGCAGAAGACTTCAGTGTTGAGGTACCGCGCAGCGGTCGCGCTGTGCGCCATGCTCCCACACACACAGGGGGACTGACAGGGTGCAGGGCGCAGGGGGGGGCGCCCTGGGCAGCATGGACACTGAAGCTTCTAAAACTGGTATTATAAGTGCCCTGGCACTAAAATATAACCCCCGCCAGTATAAAGATGTAAATTTGAGTGGGACTGAAGCGCGCCGGTGAGGGGGCGTGGCTTATCCCTCACAGCACTTCCAGCGCCATTTTCTCCTCACAGAGACGCTGGTCCTTCCTAAACACCGCTGCATGGATCACAGTGGAAAACGAGGGGGGTGGTTTGGTGTGATATAAAGTGAAATAAAAACACTATATCATGGGCGCTGGGGAAAATGAGCTGATAAACTCCTTCTGTGTTTCCATGACAAAATGTACTGGGGTCTATCCCTTATAGCAAGTGAAATGTCGGTGGGTGTTTGGTACACGTGTGTCGGCATATTTGAGGCTGAGGGCTCTGCCACAAAAGGAAGGACTATGTCGGTGCTGTTGACTCCTAATGGTGCTTAGTACATGTAAATATGTCAACATCTCAGTAGAGGTATATTTTTCCCAAGAGAAAACTATATGGGAGACACAGATGTGGGGGGTGTCCCTGTCGGCCCCAACAATATCTGACTGGGTGGATATGGACATGATAATATGATGCATATCAGATAGATCTATACCTATATGTAATATGTATGTATAGTATGATTGTATAGGTCTGTGGCACGATCACAGACGTGATAATTTTATGGTGGGAGTCATATTCATAGAATAGATTTCTCTCAGACCCTTCAGGGTCGCAAAAAAATTATTTTGCCCAGTTACTACTCCCTGAGATCGACTCATAAAGCTTTGTTAGGTCGACCATAATGTTTCCTGATCAGATCCTCAAAAATTGTCATTCAGTACCTGTTTATACACATTAGAACGTATTAACGTCACTAGGGACCATGCTGTTCCTGACAAAAAATATGTATATGTAGCTATATATATATTTAGATATGTGTATATATATATATATATATATATATATGTGTATAGGTGCATTGGAAGGTATATATGTACAGTATGTATATATGTATGTAAAGATATTTATAATGAATGCTGAGGAAAAGTTTGTCCTTCTCAATGGATAGAATAAAGTGAGAGTCACCCCCTGTTCTGCACGAGGACCTGTCACAAAGGATTGTATGCAGGAAGATATGTGATACTCTAATTATGTGTCCGCATGTACGTTGTTTATACTTACATTACATGCGCATGGGGGAGTAGTTGTATGCAAACTTAAGTTGAGTCATGTCTATATCTTTGCAGCATACTGCCGTGCGACTACAAGGGATATGGGACTCTTGTTTTCGTGGGCCACTTCCATGGTGGTCTCGACTAGGAGGGCGTTGTGGATTCATCAATGGAATGCTGAGGCTGACTCCGAGAAGAACTGGAGTATCTTCCCTATGAAGGTGAAGCCTGATTTGGGGATGGCTTTGTTAAGTTGATCTCGGCAGATACCACTGGTAAATCTACCTTCTTGACCTATGTTCCCTCACAACGGTTGGTGACGCATTTTTGTAGGATGCAGTCATTTCGACCGAATGGATACGGTTTTCCCTTTCTTTGCAGGTAAAGGAAGGTGAAAAGGTGAGAGATCAGCAGCCTTTTCAAGTTCGCAGAAGCAGAAATCATCCTCTGTTTCTACCACATCCACGCATGTCGCTGGGTCTATCTTGCGGGAGCCCACACCGGTGGGACCACGTCTAATACTCTTCAGTAGGTCCTGGAACGGACATGGACCAGTGAGTTTGAGGATAGAGTCCCAAGGGGGACATACTGGAGTTTCCAGACGATTCCCCTCACTGATTTTTCAAATAAACCTTTCCAATTTTCCTCTGGACGGGGAGGTAGTATGCGACGCCATACAAGAGTTGGGTCAGGATCAGGTCATTGTCCTGCTGTCCCGGTCACAGAAAAAAAAAAAAGGAGGATAAAAGCTGTTATTCAAGCATTTGTGCTTCTGAGGCCGGAATGCTCGGTCAGAACAATTCCAAACAATTTCTACTTAAGAAGTTGAACTACAAGATGGAATCTCTCTGGGCAGGGATCTCCAATCTATTAAGGAGGAAGAGGGTCTAAATACGGTTCTTCCGCATTAGGCTTACCTGGTTTGCTATTCAGGATTGTCAGTGCCAATTCACCGGAGTGATGGCGGTATGATGGTTTTCTTCAATAGTAAGAGAGTCATTATTACTCTGTACGGGGTCGCTCTCCTGCGTACGGGGAGGGCAAGAAACAAGTGGTGCAAAACGTTGTTTTATCCCTGACGGATCTTCAACAAAGTGGTTGGCTCCTGAACTTGCCAGAATCACTGTTGATCCCAACGACGCGGTTGTCGGCGTTGGGAAAAATGTTAGATACAGAACTGTTGAGAGTTTGTTTCTTCCAATGGAAAGAGCTCTGAAGATCCAGAGTCGGGTCAGATCTACAACAGTGTCAATCCATCAATACGTTCCATTGATAAAAAAAAAAGAGGGTTGCGGCCTACAAGGCCATTCAGTGCGCAGGTTAAATGCCAGAGTGTTTTTTAGCGGGACCAATTGGACATGTGGTCCGGGTCTCACTTGCACATGCACCGGAAAATAATCTCATCTTCCAGGACAAGAATTTCTCTCCTGTGGTGGCTGCTCAGTTCTTACCTCCTAGAAGGACGAAGGTTCGGGATCCAGGATGGGATCCTGGTGTCCATGGATGCAAGTCTCCAGGGCTGGGGAGCAGTCATTCTGGGGGAAACGAATTTCCAGGGAAAATGGTCAAGCCAGGAAGCTTGTCTGCACATAAACATTCTGGAACATCTTGTTCGTGGTCTGCCCGTCTTAATTCAGTCGGACAACATACAGCAGTGGCGTACGTAAACCACCAGGGCGGATCGGAGAGCAGAGCGGAGATGGCAGAAGCCACAAATGTTTTCCACTGGGCGGAAAGGCATGTAAATGCCCTGTCAGCAATCTTCATTTCGGGTGTAGACAACTGGGAAACAGACTTCCTCAGCAGACACGATCTCCATTCAGGAGAGATCTTTGCAGAAGTGTCAAGTCGTTGGGGAATTCCTCAAATAGACATGTTGACGTTTCGCCTCAACAAGAAACTTCAAAGATATTGTTCCTGGTCGAGGGACCCTCAAGTGATAGAGGTGGACGCCCTGGGGACACCGTGGGTGTTTCAGTCGGTCTAAGTGTTCCCTCCACTTCCACTCACTCCAAGGTGATAAAGATCATATGGGGAACAAGGGTTCAGGCGATGCTCATTGTTCCAGACTGGCCAAGGAGGGCCTGGTATCCAGATCTTCAGGAGTTGCTCATAGAAGATCCCTGACCTTTTCCTCTTCCAGAGGTCCTGTTACGACAGGGGCCGTGCGTGTATCAAGTCTTATCGCGGCTGCGTTTGACGGCATGGCGGTTGAACGCCAAATCTATGTCGCCAGAATGGCTCATATTAGGAAAGCAGAGGCTCTGTTTGTCCTATGGGCTCCCAACAAGATTGGGGCTACTGCTTCTATGCAGACTATTGCGCGCTGGATTTGTAATACGATTCAGCAGGCTCATTCTACGGCAGGATTGCAGTTACCGAAATCGGTGAAAGCCGGGCTCATCCTGGGCGGCTGCCGAGGGGTCTCGGCATTACAACTTTGCCGAGCTGCTACTTGGTCTGGATCAAACACCTTTACGAAGTTTACAAGTTTAATACCCTGGCTGATGAGGACCTCTTGTTTGGTCAATCGGTGCTGCAGAGTCATCCTCACTCTCCCGCCCGTTCTAGAGCTTTGGTATAAACCCCATGGTTCTTGAAGCATCCCCAGCATCCTCTAGGACGTATGAGAAAATAGGATTTTAATACCTACCGGTAAATCCTTTTCTCTTAGTCCGTAGAGGATGCTGGGTGCCCGTCCTAGTGCGTACTGTATCTGCAGTTATTGGGTATGTTTACACACATGGTGTGTTGTGTTTCAGTCAGCCTGTTGCTGATGAGGTTCATGCCATGGCATGCGTTATGCTATTATTGGTTGTGTTTACACACACAGGTTGTGTTATGCTTTATGTCAGCGTATTGCTGCATATTCTTCATGCCGTCGGCTGGTGTTCTATTGAATGCCAAGTTCTGCGGCATACTGAGGTGTGAGCTGGTAAGATGCTTACCGTGGTTTAACAATAAATTCTTTCCTTGAAATGTCCGTCTCCCTGGGCACAGTTACTTAAACTGGAGTCTGGAGGAGGGGCATAGAGGGAGGAGCCAGTTCACACCCAATCAAAGTCTTAAAGTGTGCCTATATCTCCTGCGGATCCCGTCTATACCCCATGGTTCTTGAAGCATCCCCAGCATCCTCTACGGACTAAGAGAAAAGGATTTACCGGTAGGTATTAAAATCCTATTTTCCTGTTGTGACACAGGAACTAAGGAAATTACATTGTCTTGACATAATTTCTATATTGCATTCAGCACTTTTGCTCTGTCCTGAACAGAAGCTGGTAAGGCGAATTTGAAAAATCGGCATGGGGGAAGGTCCTGAAATTCCAATTTGTACCCTTGGGATACTATCTGCAATACCCAAGGATCCAGATCTGAGTGAACCCAGACCTGGCTGAAACACAGTAGACGTGCCCCACCCGATCGTACTCCCGCAGGGGAGCCCCAGCGTCATGCTGAGGTTTTAGCATAAGTAGCTGTTGACTTCTGCTCCTGCGAGCCTGATGGTGTTGTAGATTTTTTTGCCCCATCCTCGCCCCCTTTCTGCAAAGAAGGGGGTACCCTTTACCTTTTTGGACTTGTTGGGCCAAAAGGATTGCATCGTATGAGAATGAAATCCTTTCCTAGGTGGAGCAGCTGCAGAAGGCAGAAATGCTGACTTGCCTGATGTAGTTGTTGAAATCATGGCATCCAGCTGGTCTCCAAAGAGGGCTTATCCATTGTAAGGAAGCGCCTCAGTGTTCTTTTTTGATTCCGCATCAGCATTCCATTGGCGGATCCACAGCGCCCTGCGGGCTGAAATTGCCATAGCGGAGGATCTTGAACTCAGCAACCCAATATCCTTCATAGCTTCAACTAAGTAACCTGCAGCATCTTTGATATGGCCGAGAGTTAGGACTATTTAATCCCTGTCAACTGTGTCTATGTTAACAAGCAAGTTGTCAGACCATTTTTCCACAGCGTTACCCACCCACGCACCACCATGGGCCTGAGCACCGTTCCGTTAGCCGTATACATAGATTTCAGGGTTGTTTCTAATTTACGGTCAGCTGGATCTTTTATAGAGGCTGAACCAGGGGCAGGCAAAACAATTTTGTTAGACAGCCGAGAAACTGAGGTGTCTATCATTGGGGGAGTCTCCCATTTGTGCCGGTCTTCCTCAGGGAAAGGGTACGCTACACGTATCCTTCTGGGAAGGGTAAACTTCTTCTCTGGGTTAGGCCAGGATTCTTCAAAGAACGCATTCAAATCCTTTGAAGGAGGAAAAGTCACAACCTGCTTTTTATTTAATTTAAAATAATCCTTTTCCTCAGGGACCAGTGTTGTTTCAGGAAACTCCAACACTTCCTTTATAGCAACTATCATACATTGTATGCTTTTGGCTAATTTGGGGTCTACCCCTCTCAAATCCCCAGTGTCAACGTCGGAATCTGTGTCTGTGTCCCCTTGCATTATCTGGGCCAGAGACCTTTTCTGGGAACTGGATGGGTGATATGGATGGGTCAATAAACAGTGCATCCTCCACAGACTGCCTCCAATATTTAGTCTGTTGCTCAGACTCAGAGAATTTCTTTGCAAGCATTGACATTCTTTTGCAACATTCTCACCCACTCCGGCTCCTTCTGAGAGGGAAGGGCCACCATATTACCCTCTTGTGTATCTAAAATGGGTTCTTCCTGGGAAGAACCCTCCCCCATGTCTGACATGTTACACACTTGTACACACACACACACCCCTATCACACAGGGGAGCTATTGGGGACAGACCCACACTAAAGTCTGTCAGAGAGACACAGAGGGATTTGCCAGTCCACACTGCGCCTTATTGTGAATTGTAGAAATAGTACCCACTTACAGCGCATATACCAATAATAGGCCCACAGACCTAATTATAATGAACACTCTCTGCCCCTTCTATAACACCCTGTACTTGTATCAGCATTGTCATGAGGAGAAACAGCGTTCAGGAGCTTCACACTGCAGTTTCTGCAGGAGAAAATGGCACCCAGTGAGTGTTCTGGCAAGTCTGAGGAGAAGCCCCGCCCTTCAGCCTCAGCAATGTAATATTTATACTGGCTGGGGATGGCACATCAGCGGCTGTACATGTATGTACCCATTTTGCTAGTGAGAGTAAGGTCTTAAAACATGCCCTCAGAGCGCACCCCCCCCCCCCCCCCCCCCGCGCTCTGCACCCTTGTGCTGAGAGACATGGCGCGTGTACCTGTATGCCGCCAACGATGACCGGAGGATTCCCTCTCTGCAGAACACTGGTAATATACTCACCAGCCTTCTGACTTCTGGCTCTGTTAGGGGGTGGCGGCAGTGCTGTGGGAGTGAACGCTGGCCAGGCTTTGGCTGTGTTCAGTACCCATCAGGAGCTAATGGTGTCCTGTCAGCGGAAGCAGAACCATTAACTAATTGAGAAGTTGGTTCCTACTTCCACCCCTAAGTCCCATGAAGCCAGCAGCTTCCCTGTAAAATAAAAAACCTAAGAAAGTCTTTTTCCAGCAAAGCTCTGTAGAGCTCCACTAGTGTGCATCCAGTCTCCTGGGCACATTTTATAAACTGAGGTCTGGAGTAGGGGTATAGAGGGAGGAGCCAGTTCACACTGTTGAAAAGTCTTAAAGTGCCGAAGGCTCCTGCGGAACAGTCTATACCCATGGTACTAAAATGGACCACAGCATCCTCTAGGACGTAAGAGAAACCCCTATGTTATGTGACAGAAGACACAGGACACAAAATAGAGGATTTAAGCGATATGAAGTGACTGAGACACACAGTAAAATTCCAAATTGTATATTCTGTGTAACAATATATTTTATATATATATATATATATATATATATATATATATATATGGGACCCTGACGCACCTAGCCCCTCTCAGGGTACAGAATATGTGATACAGGAGAGTGGAATCCCACACAACAGCTTCACAGTCACATGCAGAAGTTATTACATATAAACAATAAAACTGCACTGGACTAGTAATTTATAATAAGAATTTACTCACCGGTAATTCTATTTCTCGTAGTCCGTAGTGGATGCTGGAAACTCCGTAAGGACCATGGGGAATAGCGGGCTCCGAAGGAGGCTGGGCACTCTAGAAAGATTTATGACTACCTGGTGTGCACTGGCTCCTCCCACTATGACCCTCCTCCAAGCCTCAGTTAGGACACCGTGCCCGGACGAGCAGACATAATAAGGAAGGATTTAGAATCCCGGGTAAGACTCTTACCAGCCACACCAATCACACCGTACAACTCGTGATACTATATCCAGTTTGACAGTATGAAAACAACTGAGCCTTCTCAACAGATGGCTCAACAATAACCCTTTAGTTAACAATAACTATATACAAGTATTGCAGACAATCCGCACTTGGGATGGGCGCCCAGCATCCACTACGGACTACGAGAAATAGAATTACCGGTGAGTAAATTCTTATTTTCTCTAACGTCCTAGTGGATGCTGGGAACTCCGTAAGGACCATGGGGATTATACCAAAGCTCCCAAACGGGCGGGAGAGTGCGGATGACTCTGTAGCACCGAATGAGAGAACTCCAGGTCCTCCTCAGCCAGGGTATCAAATTTGTAGAATTTTGCAAACGTATTTGCCCCTGACCAAGTAGCTGCTCGGCAAAGTTGTAAAGCCGAGACCCCTCGGGCAGCCGCCCAAGATGGGCCCACCTTCCTTGTGGAATGGGCCTTTACAGATTTTGGCTGTGGTATGCCTGCCACAGAATGTGCAAGCTGAATTGTACTACAAATCCAGCGAGCAATAGACTGCTTAGAAGCAGGAGCACCCAGTTTGTTGGGTGCATACAGGATAAACAGCGAGTCAGATTTTCTGACTCCAGCCGTCCTGGAAACATATATTTTCAGGGCCCTGACAACGTCTAGCAACTTGGAGTCCTCCAATTCACTAGTAGCCGCCGGCACCACAATAGGCTGGTTCAGGTGAAACGCTGACACCACCTTAGGGAGAAATTGGGGACGAGTCCTCAACTCTGCCCTATCCATATGGAAAATCAGATAAGGGCTTTTACATGATAAAGCCGCCAATTCTGACACTCGCCTGGCTGAAGCCAAGGCTAATAACATGACCACTTTCCACGTGAGATATTTCAGATCCACGGTTTTAAGTGGCTCAAACCAATGTGATTTTAAGAAACTCAACATCACGTTGAGATCCCAAGGTGCCACTGGAGGCACAAACGGGGGCTGAATATGCAGCACTCCTTTTACAAAAGTCTGAACTTCAGGTACTGAAGCTAGTTCTTTTTGAAAGAAAATCGACAGAGCCGAGATCTGTACTTTAATGGAGCCTAGTTTTAGGCCCATATCCACTCCTGCTTGCAGGAAATGCAGAAATCGACCTAGTTGAAATTCCTCTGTTGGGGCCTTATTGGCCTCGCACCATGCAACATATTTCCGCCATATGCGGTGATAATGCGTTGCCGTAACATCTTTCCTGGCCTTAATAAGCGTAGGAATGACTTCTTCCGGAATACCCTTTTCCTTTAGGATCCGGTGTTCAACCGCCATGCCGTCAAACGCAGCCGCGGTAAGTTTTGGAACAGACAGGGCCCCTGTTGTATCAGGTCCTGTCTGAGCGGTAGAGGCCACGGGTCCTCTGAGAGCATCTATTGAAGTTCCGGGTACCACGCTCGTCTTGGCCAATCCGGAACCACGAGAATCGTGTTTACTCCTCGCTTTCTTATTATTCTCAATACCTTTGGAATGAGAGGCAGAGGAGGGAACACATAAACCGACTGGTACACCCACGGTGTCACTAGAGCGTCCACAGCTATCGCCTGAGGGTCCCTTGACCTGGCGCAATATCTTTTTGTTGAGACGGGACGCCATCATGTCCACCTGTGGTTTTTCCCAACGGTTTACCAGCATCTGGAAGACTTCTGGGTGAAGTCCCCACTCTCCCGGGTGGAGGTCGTGTCTGCTGAGGAAGTCTGCTTCCCAGTTGTCCACTCCCGGAATGAACACTGCTGACAGTGCTAGTACATGATTCTCCGCCCATCGGAGAATTCTTGTGGCTTTTGCCATCGCCATCCTGCTTCTTGTGCCGCCCTGTCGATTTACATGGGCGACTGCCGTAATGTTGTCTGACTGGATCAGCACCGGCTGGTGTAGGAGCAGGAATTTTGCTTGACTTAGGGCATTGTAGATGGCCCTTAGTTCCAGAATATTTATGTGAAGGGAAGTCTCCTGACTCGACCATAGTCCTTGGAAGTTTCTTCCCTGTGTGACTGCCCCCCAGCCTTGAAGGCTGGCTTCCGTGGTCACCAGGACCCAGTCCTGTATGCCGAACCTGCGGCCCTCTAGAAGATGGGCACTCTGCAGCCACCACAGTAGAGACACCCTGGTTCTTGGAAACAGGGTTATTAAGCGATGCATCTGAAGATGCGATCCGGACCACTGGTCCAACAGGTCCCACTGAAAGATTCTGGCATGGAACCTGCCGAAGGAAATTGCTTCGTAAGAAGCCACCATCTTTCCCAGGACCCGCGTGCAGTGATGCACTGATACCTGTTTTGGTTTCAGGAGGTCTCTGACTAGAGATGACAACTCCCTGGCTTTCTCCTCCGGGAGAAACACTTTTCTCTGGACTGTATCCAGAATCATACCCAGGAACAGTAGCCGTGTCGTCGGAACCAGCTGTGACTTTGGGATATTCAGAATCCAGCCGTGCTGGTGCAGCACTTCCTGAGATAGTGCTACTCCCACCAACAACTGTTCCTTGGACCTCGCTTTTATTAGGAGATCGTCCAAGTACGGGATAATTAAAACTCCCTTTCTTCGAAGGAGTATCATCATTTCCGCCATAACCTTGGTAAATACCCTCGGTGCCGCGGACAGTCCAAACGGCAGCGTCTGAAATTGGTAATGGCAATCCTGTACCACAAATCTGAGGTACTCCTGGTGAGGATGGTAAATGGGGACATGCAAGTAAGCATCCTTGATGTCCAGGGATACCATGTAATCCCCCTCGTCCAGGCTTGCAATAACCGCCCTGAGCGATTCCATCTTGAACTTGAATTTCTTTATGTATGTGTTCAAGGATTTCAAATTTAGAATGGGTCTCACCGAACCGTCCGGTTTCGGTACCACAAATAGTGTGGAATAATAACCCCGGCCTTGTTGAAGTAGGGGTACCTTGATTATCACCTGCTGGGAATACAGCTTGTGAATTGCCGCTAGCACCGCCTCCCTGTCTGAGGGAGCAATCGGCAAGGCAGATTTTAGGAACCGGTGGGGTGGGGACGCCTCGAATTCCAGCTTGTACCCCTGAGATACTATTTGCAGGATCCAGGGATCCACCTGTGAGCGAACCCACTGATCGCTGAAATTTTTGAGGCGACCCCCCACCGTACCTGGCTCCGCCTGTGGAGCCCCACCGTCATGCGGCGGACTTGGAAGAAGCAGCAGGGGAGGACTTTTGCTCCTGGGAACCTGCAGTTTGTTGCAGCCTTTTTCCCCTACCTCTGCCTCTGGACAGAAAAGACCCGCCTTTTCCACGCCTGTTTTTCTGGGTCCGAAAGGACTGAACCTGATAAAACGGCGCCTTCTTAGCCTGTGAGGGGACATGGGGTAAAAATGCTGACTTCCCAGACGTTGCTGTGGAAACTAGGTCCGAGAGACCATCCCCAAATAATTCCTCACCCTTATATGGTAACACTTCCATGTGCTTTTTTGAATCCGCATCTCCTGTCCACTGGCGAGTCCATAAGCCTCTCCTAGCAGAAATGGACAATGCACTTACTTTAGATGCCAGCCGGCAGATTTCCCTCTGTGCATCTCTCATATATAAGACTGAGTCTTTTATATGGTCTATGGTTAACAGGATCGTGTCTCTGTCTAATGTGTCAATATTTTCTGACAGTTTATCTGACCACGCAGCGGCAGCACTGCACATCCTAGCTGACGCAATAGCTGGCCTAAGTATAATGCCTGTGTGTGTATATACAGACTTCAGGATCGCCTCCTGCTTTCTATCAGCAGGTTCCTTGAGGGCGGCCGTATCCGGAGACGGTAGTGCCACCTTTTTAGACAAACGTGTGAGCGCTTTATCCACTCTAGGGGGTGTTTCCCAACGTGACCTATCCTCTGGCGGGAAAGGGAACTCCATTAGTACCTTCTTAGGAATTACCAATTTTTTATCAGGGAAAGCCCACGCTTCTTCACACACATCATTTAATTCATCTGATGGGGGAAAAACTACGGGTAGTTTTTTCTCTCCAAACATAATACCCTTTTTAGTGGTACCTGTTATATCAGAAATGTTTAACACCTCTTTCATTGCCTCAATCATGCAGTGAATGGCCTTAGTGGGCATCAGATTTGACTCATCGTCGTCGACACTGGTGTCAGTATCAGTGTCGACATCTGGGTCTGCTTGAGGTAGCGGGCGTTTTAGAGCCCCTGACGACCCATGCGACGCCTGGGCAGGCACGAGCTGAGAAGTCGGCTGTCCCACATTTGGCATGTCGATTTTTTTTATATAAGGAGTCTATACGTGCACTCATTACTTTCCATAAGCCCATCCACTCAGGTGTCTGTCCCGCAGGGGGTGACATCCCTTCTAAAGGCATCTGCTCCGCCTCCACATCATTATCCTCATCAAACATGTCGACACAGCCGTACCGACACACCGCACACACACAGGGAATGCTCCGAATGAGGACAGGACCCACAAAAGCCCTTTGGGGGGACAGAGTGAGAGTATGCCAGCACACACCAGAGCGCTATATAATGCAGGGACTAACTGAGTTATGTCCCCTATAGCTGCTTTTAATATTATATATATATATATATATTGCGCCCAAATTTAGTGCCCCCCCTCTCTGTTTTTACCCTGTTCTGTAGTGTAGACTGCAGGGGAGAGCCAGGGAGCTTCCTTCCAGCGGATCTGTGAAGGAGAAATGGCGCCAGTGTGTCTGAGGGAAATAGCTCCGCCCCTTTTCCGCGGCCTATTCTCCCGCTTTTTTCTGGATTCTGGCAGGGGTATTTTCCACATATATAGCCTCTGGGGCTATATATATTGTGGTATTTTTGCCAGCCAAGGTGTTTTTATTGCAGCTCAGGGCCCCCCCCCCCCCCAGCGCCCTGCACCCTCAGTGACCGGAGTGTGAAGTGTGCATGAGGAGCAATGGCGCACAGCTGCAGTGAAGACTGATGTCTTCTGCCGCCGTTTTTACGGACCTCTTCTTGCTTCTGGCTCTGTAAGGGGGACGGCGGCGCGGCTCCGGGACCGAACACCAAGGACTGGGCCTGCGGTCGATCCCTCTGGAGCTAATGGTGTCCAGTAGCCTAAGAAGCCCAATCCGGCTGCAAGCAGGCGAGTTCGCTTCTTCTCCCCTTAGTCCCTCGCTGCAGTGAGCCTGTTGCCAGCAGGTCTCACTGAAAATAAAAAAAAATAAAACTATACTTTCTTTCTAAGGGCTCAGGAGAGCCCCTAGTGTGCATCCAACCTCGGCCGGGCACGAAATCTAACTGAGGCTTGGAGGAGGGTCATAGTGGGAGGAGCCAGTGCACACCAGGTAGTCATAAATCTTTCTAGAGTGCCCAGCCTCCTTCGGAGCCCGCTATTCCCCATGGTCCTTACGGAGTTCCCAGCATCCACTAGGACGTTAGAGAAATATAACTATGTATAAGTGTAGATATAACAATGCACAGTAGATACTGGATGTATATCACAGAATACTTGTACCATATATTCAGATTGCAGTACACTTGTTCTTAACTAACACTGTCTAAAATGACATGTAGAATACTTAAGTGTCTGTAGAAGCACAGCGCTGATGAGGCAGGTGGCTTTACAGAGGAGGCAGTCCCGGAAATCAGCCCAGCTAGTAGTGAAGGTGGCACCAAAATCTCAGTCAGGGAGTGAGGGAAAGTGAAATGCAGCTCCAGGGCGGGAACACCAGCAGTAGATGGCGCCCGGAGCTGGGGGAGGGGATACAGATCAGCGCCTTATCCCCTATGCTGGTCCTCACCACCGGGTACTGTGGAGCCTATAACAAACGTATTTTAGTAAATCCGACCTATTCTCCCTTGCCCTGGTGGATATAGTGGGGTCCCTGTGCCAGAGGCACAGTCCGTCTCCTGGGACCGCGATTAACCGGCGGGTCCCACCTAGGGGACCCTCTTACCTCCTCCCTGGTGTGCAGCCACGCAATCCAGGAGAGCGTCCGCGGTGTGTGCCTGAAGTCCGTGCGCCTCCGCCGCAAGTACCCAGAAACCAGGCCGCGGGAGTATGCAGCGCTGCTGGGGAGGTGATGGAGCCGCAGCACAGAATGTCAGACTGACATAAAGGTGCTGTGGCCCTTGAAGTCTTCTAAAAAGCTCTTTTCAGGGCTGCCTAGTGCAGCCCCACCTGTCAGCTGCCCGCTCTGCAGCCACCAACTTACAAACTGAGCTCCAGTACCTGGAGTCGGGGTTATAGAGGAGGCGGTGCAATGCATCCTGGGAACAGTCAAAGCTTTAGCCTGTTGGTGCTTCAGATCAAGATCCAACTGTACACCCCAATGTTATTCCCTGTGGAATACCAGTGTACCCGTTGCAGAAAAAATAATAATAATAATTATATATATATATATATATATATATATATATATATATATATATATATATGCAATGTCCTGAAGCCTGGCACTCCCTCCGTTACTTACATGCCCCGATGCCCTCAGAATGAATGTTGAATAAAATGAACAAAAGCTGCGGTACTCAGGGTCTTAGAAAAAATAATTGTATTGAAAGATTACATAGCGCACCTGCACCCCACCAACGTTTCGGGGAGTCCAACACCTTGACAAAGGGGTTGGACTCCCCCGAAACGTTGGTGGGGCGCAGGTGCACTATGTAATCTTTCAATACAATTATTTTTTCTAAGACCCTGAGTGCCGCAGCTTTTGTTCATTTTATATATATATATATATATATATATATATATATACACACACACACACACTGCTCAAAAAAATAAAGGGAACACTAAAATAACACATCCTAGATCTGAATGAATGAAATATTCTTATTAAATACTTTGTTCTTTACATAGTTGAATGTGCTGACAACAAAATCACACAAAAATTATCAATGGAAATCAAATTTATTAACCCATGGAGGTCTGGATTTGGAGTCACACTCAAAATTAAAGTGGAAAAACACACTACAGGCTGATCCAACTTTGATGTAATGTCCTTAAAACAAGTCAAAATGAGGCTCAGTAGTGTGTGTGGCCTCCACATGCCTGTATGACCTCCCTACAATGCCTGGGCATGCTCCTGATGAGGTGGCGGATGGTCTCCTGAGGGATCTCCTCCCAGACCTGGACTAAAGCATCCGCCAACTCGTGGACAGTCTGTGGTGCAATGTGGCGTTGGTGGATGGAGCGAGACATGATATCCCAGATGTGCTCAATTGGATTCAAGTCTGGGGAACGGGCGGGCCAGTCCATAGCATCAATGCCTTCGTCTTGCAGGAACTGCTGACACACTCCAGCCACATGAGGTCTAGCATTGTCTTGCATTAGGAGGAACCCAGGGCCAACCGTACCAGCATATGGTCTTCACAAGGGGTCTGAGGATCTCATCTCGGTACCTAATGGCAGTCAGGCTACCTCTGGCGAGCACATAGAGGGCTGTGTGGCCCCCCAAAGAAATGCCACCCCACACCATTACTGACCCACTGCCAAACCGATCATGCTGGAGGATGTTGCAGGCAGCAGAACGTTCTCCTTGGCGTCTCCAGACTCTGTCACATGTGCTCAGTGAGAACCTGCTTTCATTTGTGAAGAGCACAGGGCGCCAGTGGCGAATTTGCCAATCTTGGAGTTCTCTGGCAAACGTCCTGCACGGTGTTGGGCTGTAAGCACAACCCCCACCTGTGGACGTCGGGCCCTCATACCACCCTCATGGAGTCTGTTTCTGATCGTTTGAGTAGACACATGCACATTTGTGGCTTGCTAGAGGTCATTATGCAGGGCTCTGGCAGTGCTCCTCCTGTTCCTCCTTGCACAAAGGCGGAGGTAGCGGTCCTGCTGCTGGGTTGTTGCCCTCCTACGGCCTCCTCCACGTCTCCTGATGTACTGGCCTGTCTCCTGGTAGCGCCTCCATGCTCTGGACACTAGGCTGACAGACACGGCAAACCTTCTTGCCACAGCTCGCATTGATGTGCCATCCTGGATGAGCTGCACTACCTGAGCCACTTGTGTGGGTTGTAGACTCCGTCTCATGCTACCACTAGAGTGAAAGCACCGCCAGCTTTCAAAAGTGACCAAAACATCAGCCAGAAAGCATAGGAGCTGAGAAGTGGTCTGTGGTCACCACCTGCAGAACAACTCCTTTATTGGGGGTGTCTTGCTAATTGCCTATAATTTCCACCTGTTGTCTATTCCATTTGCACAACAGCACGTGAAATTGATTGCAAATCAGTGTTGCTTCCTAAGTGGACAGTTTGATTTCACAGAAGTGTGATTGACTTGGAGTTACATTGTGTTGTTTAAGCGTTCCCTTTACTTTTTTGAGCAGTGTGTATATATATATATATATATATATATATATATATATATATATATATATATATATACACACACACACATATATATATACAAACATCTATCCACAATGGCAGCAATGAAAAGAAAAGACCAGGCAGCTATCTGTACCAACGTTTCAATGCTGTATTTCAAGTCACATTTCTGTCAGGGTACTTGTTTATATATGGCATATGGTTAAGATGCCGTCAGTTGGATTACCAATGCCGGAATCCCGACAGGGTTAGGCTGAGGGGAGAGGGGGTTAGGGTTAGACACCAGCAGGGGGGACGTTAGGTTTAGGCACTAAGGGGGGAGTGATCTGAAATTGCCCATTGTTACAGTGAAGCACCATCTTCCCTTTGTGAGTTTGCAAAATATAAAAGATTTGCCTGCCATCACTATTTAGAAGAGGAATGATGCCACTTTATTCCAAGGTAAACATACAGGTAACAGGATGTCAATGGGACTGAAACCCAATTGGGTTACACTGCACATTCACAAACACTGGGAAGAGCACAGAAGAGGACATGCAGCTCCAGCCCCTTACAATCAGGTGTCATAACGCCAACATGGGATCTGTGCAGTGCTTGCTACAACCAGGCATGCCATAGGCGGGAACATTATCTTGGGAGGGTTATATTTGCTTAATTTTATGGGGGGAGTGGGGGGAATAGGAACAATCGTTTTCTATCCTCAAGTGTGGCTTGTAGGCGGGATTGTCATGGTTCTGAGCTTTGCAAGTGGAAACTCTGTAGTCCCATCGGGATTTCAAAAACTGCTGCTTAGTAACTATACCTACAACCATTGGCGTTGCAGTAGCTGGTGAAGAGGATCGCAGAGTGACTTGTAACTCCTGCTATTTTAATTTAGTAAAATGGTCATGACCACCAGGCTGCTCGCTGCACAGTGATTGGTGGATGGCTGGTGCTATTCACTAGAGCCGTGGCTCCCAAACTCTGTCCTCAAGGAGCAACAAAGCTGGGTACCCATAGACGATATGTTGCCCGATCCCGTGTATCAGAGCGACATATCAGGTACATCATCCAGTGTGTATCCATGATATGCAGCACGTGGCTTCCCCCCCGTCGGACTTGCACTTGCTGTATGCTGGGTCCCATCGGCGGTGATGTCGGACTGGGTAGACAACGCTAAGTGTGTACCCAGAATAACAGCTCATGTTTTCCAGGTCACCTCTGGATTTTTAAAATGTGATAGCTGGTGATACACAGTGCCCCTGCCGGGTGACCTGGAAAACGTGACCTGAGGACGGAGTTTGGGAACCACTGCATTAGTGCTGGAACTGGTATAATGGTTATGACAGCAGCGACCCATTGAGTAGAGCACAGCGAGAGATCTGGGCATGAAAACAGGAGCCGTGAAACCTGGCATAAGGTGAGATGGACAGATCCCTGCACTACTGAGGAAGTGTCAGTGAGATACCCACGGTTTATGGTTGGTTATACAGAGAGACTGTCTTCCCCTTCACATCCTAACCCCAGGGGTATCTAACATGTGGCCATCCAGCTGCTGTGGAACTACACATCCCAGCATTCCCTGACACAGTTTTAGCTTGACCTAATAGCACAACTGTGGCAAGGCATGTTGGGATGTGTAGTTCCACAGCAGCTGAAGGGCCGCATTTTGGGGGTCATTCAGAGTTGTTCGCTCGCTATTTTTAGCAGAATTGCTAATAGGCTAAAATCCAGCAGTTCTGCGCATGCGTATGCACCGCAGGGCGCACACGCTAAGCAATTTTACACAAAACTATGCTATTTTACTCACGGGCAAACAAAGCTTTTCAGTCGCTCTGTTGATCGGTGAATGATTGACAGGAAGTGGGTGTTTCTGGGTGGTAACTGAGCGTTTTCCGGGAGTGTGCTAAAAAACGGAGGCGTGCCAGCAGAAAACGCAGGAGTGGCTGGAGAAACGGGGGAGTGGCTGGCCGAACGCAGGGCGTGTTTGTGACATCAAACCAGGAACTAAACGGACTGAGGTGATTGCAATCTAGGAGTAGGTCTGGAGCTACTCAGAAACTGCAAGGAAATACTTAATAGCAGAATTGTTAATCTTTCGTTAGCAATTCTGCTATGCTAAGATACACTCCCAGAGGGCGGCGGCTTAGCGTTTGCATTGCTGCTAAAAGCAGCTAGCGAGCGAACAACTCGGAATGACCACCTTTGTCCTGCACTGTGCATTTGGAAGAACCTGCTGCTAGTTACAGTATTACCATCACTGGCATAGTTAAGGTATTCAGAACTAAGGGGCAGCTGTATTAACCTGGAGAAGGCATAAAGAAAGGATAAAGTGGTGATAAGTGCAAGGTGATAATGCACCAGCCAATCAGCTCCAATATGTAAATTGATAGTTATGAGCTGATTGGCTGGTGCGTTATCACCTTGCACTTATCACCGCTTTATCACTTCTTTATGCCTTCTCCAGGCTTAATACATCTGCTCCTAAGTTTTAAATGATCTATTTAATTTTAAAAGTAGCATTTACAACATATTGATGATGGGATCATTACTTAAATGAACATTTCTGCCTCCTCACCTGTTTCTTGTTATTGCACAACAATTAGATAATATCACCTTATGGGGGTGCCACGCTTCTAGTGGGGTTTTGTGGTCTTGTGGCTTTTCTTTTGTGAGAAATATGGTAATTGGCCAGTCATGGCCAACTAGAAGCTGGTAAAGTAACCACATGTCACATGACACCCACCAGCGCTACAACAGTACTACTACCGCAGACATAACCAGGAAAATAAATAGTGTGGCAGCTCTAGGTTGGGAGTAAGTGGTCACATCAATGGACAATGTAATTATTTTGTCCAGAAAACACATTCCTGGGTTTGGCGGAGAACAGTAGCAACGTACAAATATAAAGCCTTAATAGTAGGAAGAAAACATAATGGGGCAGATGTATTAACCTGGAGAAGGCATAAGGAAGTGATAAACCAGTGATAAGGGCAAGGTGATAATGCACCAGCCAATCAGCTCCTAACTGTTAATTTACATCTAGGAGCTGATTGGCTGGTGTGTTTATCACCTTACACATATCACTGGTTTATCACTTCCTTATGCCTTCTCCAGGTTAATACATCTGCCCCAATGTTCCATTTATGCATTCCAGACGATAACCAAAATCACATCAATATGTTTAATCACCGTACAATGAGTACTACAGTGCACTAAGGCTTCCCTAGACCATCTGCAGCATACATAGTCTGTCCTATAGCCAAGGGTCCCTGGAAATTCCAAATACTACAACGTTAAAGTTTAAAGCACCACTACGTACTCTAAAACACCAAAGCACTATAACAATACAACAAACAGGGTGTATTGCCATTAAAACAAAAAAGTAAAACCCAAACATACATGGTAGTCTGTTTAAGAACTACACCTCCCACATATACGTAAGACACTATGGTGGACATGTACTAAGCAGTGATAAAAGTGGAGAAGAAGCCCGTGGCTACCAATCAGCTGCTCTGTATACTTTTATAGTATGCAAATGATAAATGTTACGTCAATGCTGATTGGTTGCCATGGGCAACTTCTCCACTGGCTCAGTTTTCTCTTATCACTGCTTAGTACATCTCCCTCTCAGTTAGAAAAAAGGAACATTAAAATTAGCCATTAAAGTCACATTGCCACTTAGGAATTTTTATTTCCGAAAGTAATCGCTCCCAGAAGTTGCTTTGTGCGGCTGTTCTTCCCGGTTCTGCGTTTCTCACACTGCCTGAATCAAGTAAGACGTCCCCTTCTGCTGACATTTAAAGGTGGTTAACAAAATTAATTTTCCATTTTGAATACATACTGTACATACAGCTGGAACTCTGGATAGTGAGAGGGGCACCTTAGGAATGTGGTAGTGTAGCTTTTAAAAATAAAAAATAAAATAAAAATATGGACATAACACGTTTGTGCTTTTTGGGGATTTCCCCCCCCCCCCCCCCCTATTTGATTACTACCCACTGTATCCGTGAAGAAAGGTTACAATAACATTCTCTGGCTTGGCTTCTAAGTGTGGATATACCCTATCCCATATTCAGGGACACAATTGTTGGCAAACCCCTCTTATGATTCCCATGAAAGACTCACTTCTCAAAGACAATGACAGCTGCCCCACACTGGCAGTTACTGTATCATACACATGTCTTATATTCTGTAATCAGCATCCAGCAGGTGCTGTATCGCATTCAGCACACCAGAAGCACTCAATACAGACATCCCCAAACACACAGAGGCTGGTTTTGTCCAATGTTTTATTGAGTGTAGACATCTGGAGTACTGTAAAACATGCATTATCTGTAGATTCAAATAAGAGCCAGCCACATTGTCCTCACTGTCAGATGTGTCAGGCTTGGCTTACATGATGGAGATTAATGAAGTATCATGAGACTTGTGTGGATTCCGAATGGCATCTATGATTTCAAGTAGGATCTTAATCATTTGAAAAACACATTTACTGAACTTGTATTTTCACAGTGAGGTGACACACATCATTTCCGAACAAACATCATTTATTTTGTTGGAGGGTGGGAGGGGGTGTGAAAAGATGGCTCCTGGCTTGGCAATTTAATAACAGAATATTCTAATAAAAAAAAAAAAATTGTTTTGACATTAAAAATTATTTCTTCTTAGGTTGCTGAGGTGTATTGAATTTAAAGAAGATTATGTCTCCGTCTTCTACAGTATAATTCCTCCCTTGTTGTCTGTATTTTCCTGCCGCCTGTAACACAGAAAAGAGACGGAATGAATAACTAGCGGACGTAGCACATCTCATGCTGTGGGCATACAATGTATGGGTCGTCAACACAAACACGTCTGATAACACCTACAGATCTTTCAGGATCGCTAAGCACAGATGTCGCGTTTCAGGGGCTGTGATCTAGAAGTATTGTGCTGGCACTCTAATATCCCAGAGTCGGGTGCACCCGATCCCAAGAACAGAATGAGTAAAAGTCAAAGAGAATAACGCTGAGCAGTGGTTTATTTCAGCTCTGTTTTCCAGCAGGACATTCCACAATCAATACAAATGGTCAATGGGCAATTTACACGTAAATAGGATACTCTTAATCGGTTTTATCCACAACGGCAATTATTACATGTTATCCACCACACTGTACATACTGTATTCCAGAGATCGATAGAACCAATGTAAACGTACAGTCATAACTTTATAGATTTTCATGTGACTACCACTTAAATGATGAAGCAATTCATTGAGGTTCTACATAGCTGTCATCCACATATAGGAGCTAGCTGTT